>NW_005187791.1:206902-212123 GCF_000239375.1 Pundamilia nyererei | reverse complement strand
TAGATGCTCACTGCACCAGGATAAAGTGAGCAGCTGTGAGTGGAGTCTGAAGTGAGATAAAAAGATGGAGGACGTTCATTATTCACCTGAAACACATTACAGCTCTGTAGGAAGTTAGAGCTGTTTTCTCCATCCATCTATTTCCTTCCGCTTATTTATCGTGGAGGTGGGCGGCCTCAGAGATCCAGCTTTTTCAGCCTCGATCAAATTTAATTAAAAAATAATAATAATAATAATAATCTAGCACAAAATGAGCTTGTTGTTCAGAATGAATGTGGTAAATATGGTTATTATATCCTGTAGTGCAAAAGTCACAGCTCATGTCTTTATAGTTTGCTGAGGAAATGGTGCAGATTTGTTGTTGCTCGTGCAAACAGAACAGAAATACAACATATAGGACAAAAACTGAGTTTGCACAATTCTAATGAGCTTGAAAGTCAATATTTACCTTTGTATTTCAACACAGCCTGAACTCAAGGCCGGCTGTCTTGTCATATCTGTGAGTAGTATGTGACCGATCCCCCCCATCACTGCTGCCACTGATTTTCAGTCCAGTTCTTGTGTAATCTGACACATCAGCCTCTTCTCCTGTTGCCCTTCTTTAAGAACAGTAACCTGACAGCCACCAACACATGCACCATGTTGGACAATATAAATCCCAGCGACAGCTTGGCTGTTTGTGTTGTGAAATGTAAACCGGGTTAAGTTTGTATAGCGTTTCCAAACGAACAGAATCTGGCAGGAAGCCTGAAATCGGCACGTTTTTAAAGTAGAATCTTTATCTGGTGTAAACGAGGATGAGGTAAGACAGTGCTCACAGAGCTTTGACCCTCACGTGCTACGATGAGACTTTACTAGATACGTGGAGCTCGGCGCACACGCAGGCAGAGTGAAGGTGGAAAGCAAGGAGGAGTCAGACAGGACGCTAATTCGCTGGATCAGAACCTCTGCAGGTGCTAATTAGTTGAAAACCGCGTCCATCTCGCTGCTTCGTGCAGACGTGATTCTCCACACTCATCACACCAACAACTGTGGCAACACGAGATAATGATTTACAAGATCAGCAGCTTGAGCCGGTTTCTGACACGTCAGTCTGCCTGCGAACCGACGCCGCTGCTGACCTTGAGGGATTTCTTATTAAAACGTCAGTGCGATTAAGTTAATGTGTCAACCTGCCAGAGGGGAGGCAGAAACGTTCTCCGGGGACCTGTTTGGTCTCGTTCTTGAGATTTTGAAATCTGCATTTTAACGTCTCCTACAAAGACAGATTTTCACTCATTACCCAGCAGCCTCCACTCGAGCCGGCGCCCACAGGACCATTTATGTTTGTATAAGCTCACAGCTGCACTGCAGCCTGTGAATAAGTGCCAGCTTACAGGATTAAAGTCATATAAATATATATGTGGCTCGCAGGAACAAGCAGAGGTGACGTTTGTACTTTTGGTTCTGAACTCTTTCTGGTGTTAGGGTTTCAGAGCGGTGAGGCGTTTACCTTGTCCTTCTTGTCCTGTCGGGCGTAGGGGAAGCAGGGGATGACGGCAGTGACACGGGATGACGAGGCGATCTTGCAGGCGTTTATCATGATTAGCAGTTCCATTAGGTTGTCGTTAATTTCCCCACAGCCGCTCTGAATGATGTACACGTCTTCACCACGCACACTTTCCCCAATTTCCACACTGTATAACAAAAATGCAGGCAAAAGAATATATTTTACATCCACACAGACACACGACCCTGTGATCTTTGAGTAAAACGACCAAAGAAACCCACAAGACTGAAGAGACAATGAGACATTTGACAAAACGACCAAAACCACACGTAAACAGACAATTCAACCAATGTGGTACAAGACCACAGAGACACAACGAAAGCCACAAAGACTTTAAATGACCACAAAAAAAAGAGACGAGAAACAAGCTTTAGAGTTTCTAAAGACGCAGAACGTGTCCTCAGAGTTACCAAAGAGACTCAAAGCAAAACAGTCAAAAAGATTCAAAGTCACCAAAAACAGACTCAAAATGACGCAAAAAGGAAAAAATGCATAAAGAAAACCCACAGCGTAAAAACACTTCCAAAGAGATACAAGTCAGAGGCACAAGACCACAAAGAGAAGCTAAACAACTAAAAAGCCACAAAGAGACTTTAAAAGACTCGAGACAGAATATCGCCTCAAAACAAAAAATCTCCAAAAGGCCAAAGATGCAAAATTACCAGAGACATAAACTGAGCACAAAGACAGAAACAGAACTTTGGTGTCTTGTTGCTTAAATCCAGGTAAAAGAAAAACTCAAGGATGGATCAGTCAAAACAACAACAACAACAAAGCACTCGACCACTTTATTTTAGAAATCTGATATTAAAACTACAGGATTCTGTGATGCTCAGAAAATCCCCAACAACACATTCACCTTTATATTGACACTCACACACACTGCACTGTGGGACACTGCAGGTTTTAGTGTTAAAGGCCAAGTCTGGGCTGAGTCCCTCTGCTCAGGTTGAACATGTGAAGCTGACACTGTGTGTGTGTGTGTGTGTGTGTGTGACATTCCTCTGTGGGAGATGACCAAGTCCCGTCAACCTCAGTCATGTGATCACTGCACGCACAGCTATGCAGAGGGAGAGTCACGCTGCCACAAAAGCTGCAGTTTTACATGGTGGCAGCTGTACAAAAGTCAAACATTAAGTGTGATGAAGTGACAGCAGCCACTACTCTGTTTATATAAAAAGCTCATGTAATCCAATTACTGATCTACTGTATTGTTCAGGTGTCACTACCTGCAGCTTCATCTGTAAGCGCACCAACAGGTCAGCGTATTGAAATCGTTTCATTGAACCTGATCTGACCTGGATTCACTGCCAGCTTTCTTTTAAGGGACAGGTGATGTTAACAGGTAATCTCAGACTTACCCAAATATTGATTAGACAAACAGTTAATAGAACTTAATTACATCAGCAGAGGCTGTGCAAACACTGATACTGTATATCGCTCCAAGTCTGCAAAGTTAGTCCACTAATAGCCTCAAATTCTCCCTTTATCCTCCATGTCTGGGTCTTTCAACTCCATCAGCTTGAGCTGAGTAACAGAGTATTTTCCCCAGCCTGATCATCAAGGGAAAAAGAGCACAAATAAAAAGTCTCCATGCCGTTTTATTCCCAGGGATTTACGCTCTTGTTTTTGTCACAAAGTGAAGTCTTAGTCGGAAGATTTGAGAAGAGCTGCCATCGCCTCCCTTTATTGTGAGAGGATGAGAAAATAATCTTTGTTTTGTGTCGCACAAACAGCTGCGTTCCCAGGAGAGCAAACACGCCGCAGATAATCAACAGTTTCCCTGGATTTTTGTTTTTTAAAAGCTGTGAATGGAAAAAGGAGCCAGACACCTTTAAGAGACACTGCAGATGACCAAACAACAGATGCAGTCGAGTGCATCACACAAGGAAATCCTCTCTGAGTAACCCCCTCAGCAATGAAATGGTCACTGCAGCCCCCCCCCCCCAAAAAATGAAGACACTACATTTCTCGTGTTACTCCGTCCAAAAGAAGCCCAGCAGCTCCATGTGTGCTGAATTTGAAGCTGCTGGGGGCTGAGAGCTCGGGGTCAGCACAAGCATGCAAACATGAAACCAAAAGGTCATCATCCCGCAGGAGAGTTCAGACAGGCTGCACACATTCAAGTCCACAAGCAGTAAAAGTAATAAAAGCCCCGTGGAAAGCTGAAAGTTATTAAACAAGGGTCGACGCATGCGTGTGGGCACTGGATAAACTAATGGTGAGCTCGGTATTGTGGATATAAGCTCAAATTAAGCGCATGTGACACAACCAGTGGACAGTTAACCATCTTCCCTCATACACAGAGGCAGCAGAAACAAGCTGTGCTCTTATTTAACATGTAACGTATCTCTGTGGCTGCTGTGGACTTTTTAAATGTATGCTAATGCCTTCAGATGCCTTTACAAGCGTTTAGCCATATTTCGGTCTATGAAGTTAGCAAGCTAACTCAAGAGTGTGTTAAAATGACAGCAGGGTAAACCAGCATCCATTATCGGACGTAGTTGACCCCCGCACACCAGCGCACTTTAACCGAGACAACGACGAGCGAGGCTTGAATCAGTTATACCGTAATAACCACAATTTAACTTAAATTATTTAACAGCAGTAACAGCCTATTCCCTTCTCAAAAGTAGCGTCTTCCTAGCTAACAGAAAATCCCTTTAAATGGCTACAAAGCCGAGTTTGATAAGACACGAGCTCGTTGTGGAGTTTGCGACGCAGATACAAAATACGGCATTAAGAAAGTGTTACGTGACGCTGGTTTACACCTGTTGTTTTGAACGCACGCAAGACAGGTGAACAGAGCATTTTAAGTAATAAAACAAGTCCTCAATGATAAGGATAGCGCAGTTGTCCGATAAAGGACGCCCCAACTTTAGCAAGCTAACCTGCTATGTTTACATGTGGTTAGCTAGTCACGTGTAGACGTGAATAGTAAACTATTGTTAGCCAGAAGCTAACCCTCCCACATGGGGACACCGAGCCAAAGCACTGAGGGCAAAAAGAGAAGACAAACCCGTTACGCGTTAATGTCAAGATAACTAGCATAGTCTGCAAATCCCAAATATACTCACCATGTCTCCTGGTTGCTGAATTTCTTCGTTATCACTTTCCCCAGCTCCAGTCCCAGCCGATCCGCCACTTTCTGGGACAGGTCGTGGTGGGAGCTCCCGCTAAAAAGCACGATGTTAGGCATGTCCAAAAACCTGGAGCTGCTTGTTCGAGAAAAAGAAAAATGAAGAAAGGTATAAAAGACACGAGGTGTCCCCGCTTTAAGGGCGCTTGGGGGGAAGAGAAGGGGGAAGAAATGAAGCTTAAGGTTGCAGAGTGAGCATCGCACCGCTGCTGGGACCGTCGGCGGAGAGGAAATACGAGCTCAGCGTTTGCACGGTGAGGGGAAGTGCCTGCCCCTCATTGGACGGCAGAGCTGTCCACTTATGAATGAAGAGCGTTATCTCAAGACATCTTTCAAATCGATCTTTTTATTGGCTTACACTGTCCCAGGTTACCCCATGTCTGCTCAGATTTCACCGTGTAGCATGTGACTTTGTTACCTTATAAATTAACTCTTTAATATATTGATACTATAATCAGAATCAACATTTTATTGCACAACAAATATATATGCTTTCCCATTTAGTGCACATTAAGCAATCTTAAACTTTTATT
>NW_005187791.1:189210-206829 GCF_000239375.1 Pundamilia nyererei | reverse complement strand
TATATATATATATATATAGTTTGTCGAGAGCATCGTAGTGTAAAACGCCCCAGCTTTTATGCTGTTATAATGTGCCAAACTAATTGTTAAATATTCTTATGAATTAATAACTACACAGCTATTATTCATTCCAAGAGAAACAAGCTTTACTTTTTAAATTCGCTGTTAATTATTAATACCCGAAAGCCTTTCCTCATACTATTCTCATTAAGGCTCAATCCATCTAAAATCCTCACATCTTTCCAACATTTTCCACTCGACGAGCCCAGATTTACCCAAATATAATGTGGTTCAGCGTTTGAACAAACATAATAATTGCTGTGAAATTGTAGTTTTATATATGAAATACTTTTCTAGATTATTTATTTTGAAAAATTGTCCATCCAACTCCTTTACCTTTCTTTTTTCTTTTTTCTGACTTAAAATCTGAGCCAATGTTTGAAAACGACACTGACGTCAGACACTATTAAAGATAAAAGCCTGGAATTCTCACTGGTGTTTGTGGGATGTGTAACGTGGGACAGATACGTTGAAAAATAGCTGAGTATGAAATATTTTTAAACATTCAAGCTGTCCTGTAAAGTCACACCTATTAAAACATACCAATAAAAATTAAAATAAAAAAACTAGTGATAATTTTTGAATGGTATATCGTTGCAATTCACAAGCATGCAAAATGAAGCATATAGAATATTTTTGAGAAAATATTTTATCACAAAAGTGAATAAAGTTATATTTTCACTCAACTTTCATGCTGGATTGAGCAAATATGACAACCCTTACCAGAAAAACAAAAATATCAGTATATAGTTGAATCCAAATAGAACAGAATTCTGGAAATGGTAACTATTTTAATAAATAATATTGTTAAATGTTTGCATATTCATATTCAGTTTTGAGAGCTACTCTACCTACTGTTGTTGGACTTACACTGCCCTGGAGGAATCCAATATTTCACGTAAAGTTTTTAAACAATAGTAAAAGCTATTAAAAGTCAACAAGTGCAAATAAAAACATATTGTACATAAAAGTAAATATGTCAAAATCGATCTATCAGCAGTGATTAGATCGATCTGAACTTTGCAGTATTAAAGTTTTAGGCAAACCAGAGATGGAGCAGAAACCGCGTGATGATTTGAGACGACTGACGAGCTTTTATTCCTGTGACCCCGTACGTCATTTTGCTTCTAAGCTATATACACAAATGCAATCAGATGAATGCCAGATTTCTTATTTATCAGCGTTTTTGATCTTTCAAACTTTGACGTTTAAATCATGTTCTAGACTAAATGCTTAAATGTTTGACCACAGCTGATAGTGACTGCTTGGCCTTTGCCCAAATGCAGCCTGCACACTTGTGACACTGGGTTTTGTAATTCGATTTACTACTCTGAGAGAAGTCATCTGAGACTTTATGCCTCTCGTGGTGCTCTTTCTTGCCGTCACGTGGTGGCCAGCTAATTTTTCAGCTCAAGAAAGAGCATGACTCCACTGTCTGCTCTGCAGATGCCCTGAAACCAATACTACTGATTATTTTGGATTGATTTGCACTATCACAGACTGAGTAATCATTTCAGTTATGTGATCAAAGAACATCATCAGCTAGAACGTGACCAGACACCAATGATTGTATTGATTAGGTCCAGAATCCTGGTCACTGAGGTCAAAACCTCACGAGGTAGCAACAAGTTACCCCAATGCTGTCAATGATGACCGACCAATAACACGACTGGAGCCGCTCGTATTTTTCAGAAATATATTTTATAGATGATGTCAGAGATGAAATGTCCAAAGCGTAGGTCCCAAAGAAAGATAACATTTTTCATCAATAGAGACAAACAACAAACAAAAAATAACTTTTTTAATCCATTTACATGTAAACCAAGAATTGCTCTTGAGCCACAGTGGTTATATATATGTATAGAACTGGCCGAGGTGGGTGTGACAATCAAACGACGATGCCCTTTTCCCCCCCCAAACCTTTTTCTCAACTGATTTCTCCAGTGCCCGTTTAGAAATCTTTGAAAGAGGAACATTCTTTGGGAGCGTCTTTAAGGTCTGAATGTAGCAGAGGTTTGGCAGAGCACGTTTCTCTCAAACACAGTTCATACAAGTCGTAAGTGCTTGAAATCACTTATCCAATAAGAATGATAGTAAATGTTTCTCAGTGGAGTCATTTGGACAAAGTCCTTTGAATTGTTTGCCCACCAGAGAGGAAGAAAAAAAAAACATCCCTCCTGGTGCTCTTGGGAGCTGCCAAGGGAGGTTTTTTTGTTTTTGTTTTATGTTTTTTTTTTAAATATATAAGTCCTCCAGTGTTCTTCTTCTATTGTGCAAATACACTTTTTGTTACACAGACAAGCAGGCATGCTGACTCACAAACCATGCAAAGAGTTAAAGTTTGGCGCGAGCAGACAGCAAAAAAAGAAAGAGTAGTAAAAAATCTACAACTTAAGCAAGTAACAAGTGGAATGTTTGGTTAGAGATGAAAAATATCAACTTAATCGCAAATCT
This sequence comes from Pundamilia nyererei, assembly GCF_000239375.1. Taxonomy (NCBI): domain Eukaryota; kingdom Metazoa; phylum Chordata; class Actinopteri; order Cichliformes; family Cichlidae; genus Pundamilia; species Pundamilia nyererei. The sequence goes on along the minus strand of NW_005187791.1, from coordinate 204,315 downwards.
TACAAGTTTAGAAAATTATATCAACTCAAATTTAGACATTTCTTTCCTCTGGCCTGTCCTACTGCTCATCCACGTCTATTATTCTGCTGTAAGTGGACCAGTTTTGGTTGTAGACAGCTGGGCCTTCTCTGGCTAGAGTTGGCCAGATATGGGACTTTTAAGACAGATACCAATATTTATTTATTTTTTTTTTTTAAATGTATATATTTTGAGATATCGGCTGATATTTTTTTCCTTTTAAAAAACCAAAAGAAATTTCCCTAAAATTTGTTAAGTGTACTTATGTATTTACTTGTCTAAGCTCTGCCCGACTGTGCTGGGATTAGAAAACTCAGCCTTTTCTGGCCATAGCCTGACTGATAAAGGATTTTTAAGACTGATACCAACATTTGGTGATCTGAAAATCCGATATTGTGATATACCAATATACGTTTTTCTTTTGGACAAACAAAAAAATTTACCCTAATTTTTTTTTTGGGGGGGTGTACTTACTAATTTATGCTCTGCCCAACTATGCTCAAACCAGCTGGTTGTCTTTGTGGCGCTGCATAGTGGCCTCTGGTGGACACACTATGTAATGTCAACACTCATAACTTGGTGAAGGGTGTTTCTCTTCTTTATTTTTTAAAATTCTCATTTATTGGCTGTTATAAATGCCATTACTAATAGTATGGCAAATAATTATGGTTGAAGTTTTGATAAATCAATTGGGGTTCAAAAAAAATGGGACTCACCTTGTGATGCTCAAAGACATAAAATTTATTTTAAAAACTCAGCAACGTGTCCTCCAAAAATCAAACGTCTTCATGGATATTTTATGTATAATTTAGTTCTACTGACTAGATCCGCTAGCCAAAAGAAGTATGCAGATAGTATTAAAGCTCATATTGGGTTCGTTTAGTGTCAGGACAGCCACTGAACATGAAATCAGCTAAAAAGAAGTTGTTGACTTTTGATTGTGAACTCCTGTCAATCCTGTCATATTTGCAACAGTAAGGTGTTAACACCCGTGGAACGTAAGCCCCTGTTTATTAGTTTTAATCATTTCCTAAACTGTAACATCCAAAACCTCAAAAAGTTGCCCTTTTATACAGAAATGGGTCAGAACAGAAACTCAGATCTCCCGAGTCTCCACTGACAAAAATAGCGAGGGCAAAAATACATCCGCATTACGGCATCTAAGCCTAATCACAGTTAGATGGTGGATGTATTTTGGTGGAAAGAAAATAGCTTCTACATGTAGCTCCTCACAGCAAGATTTGTGGATATTTTGTATAAGTGGGTCATCTTTTTTCCTCTTTTTGAGCAGCACAAGGAAACTTCTTTTTAGTCCCATTATATTCAAAAGCCACAGGAATGTCTACAGCTGATATCATCAACAATGGGCAACTCGCACCGGAGCAATCCGACTGGATAAATCACTACAGGCCAGAGGAAAAAGACGCTCATTTGATTTGGGGGATGAAAAGTCCCTTTAAAAATAAACATGACAGTCGTCTTTAATCAGGTGTTTAACGAAGCAGTTGACAGATGGGGGCTCATTCGAATGTATTCGATCTACTCTTCGTGTCAGGTCAGTTCAAAGCAGGAAAAGGAAGAAGGAAACACCGACGTCACGGACATGATAGTGCCACACATGCTTAGAGAAGGACTTTGAAATGATTGGCTGATGTTTTCCATCCCGAGCTGCTTGAAAAACAAAAAGAAAGAAATCCTTTCGTTGACATAGGTGTCCCCTTCTTTTCTTTTCCCGCCACAGAAAACTCAGCTAGCTACATAAGGTGGCCTCTAAACGTCGTTTTGTTTGTTTTTTGGGTGTTATCACAGTTGAAAGGTAAGCGCATGTCGCACATGCACCAGAGGAAATGTTAGGCAACAAAGTGATCAAATGTCTTGACTCTGTAGGTGTTTAAAAAGTCAACCGCGGTGCCGCGTAGCGACCACTGGAAAACAGTGCAGTCGATGACGAGTTAAATATGCTGCTTTTTCAAAGTTCATGGAGTAACATCTTACACCATACTGCTTTTCTTTTTTTTGCTCACAATATCATAGCTGTCATTAGTTTAGAGTACATTTATAAATTTTTCCATATACAAATCTCCTATAAACAGTACATGTTATAAATACATCATTGATGAAAATGCAGAAAGGCTTCAGGGAGCCGTAGAAAGAAAGAAAGAAAGAAAGAGTTGCTCCTTAGTTCTGATAAATACAAGAAAGAAAGAACAACAGTACTAAGGACGTGAATGGCAGCCCTATAACTATTCAGAAAACGGATAAAAACACAGAACAAAATCTATGGATGAAAAAGTTAGAAAAATAATTTTATACAGTAAAAAGTAAAAAAAAAGAAAAAAAAAAGGAGTGGACACGCTTACCAAACACACTTCTGACGTTGCAGAATTGACAAGTTGATGCGAAAATCATACATGTAAAATACAAACAAAGACAATACTCGATTACTGCCTCTCAAAATATATTCAATTCAATATACATGGCTGATGTTTAGCTCACAATAGTAACCAAGGTAGTTGCCAACCGGCAAAGCATGGGCTCGGCACACACCTGATCTGTGAAGGAGTAAATCAGTAAACATTGAACTGGGTATTGGGCGCCTTGTCTTAAAGGGCCAATACGTGAAATGTTTGTCGGCTTGCCATCTAAGTGGAGTTAAGTGCTGCTGTAAATCCAAACTCATGCTTTGGCTTTCTCTTGCTTGGCTTTCTCTTTTGGATAACATTCAAAATATCTTGCAGGTAAAAAGAAACAAAGAAAAAAACATGTCTGGCCTCTCTGCTCAAATGCATGCGTTTTACAAAGCGACGACTTCGATTAAAGGGAAGCTACATCAAAGGCTAAACCTTTTCTAATTCCTTCTTTGAAGGTCTCCATGTTTGCACCTTTAATTTTTTTCCTCTACTGAAGCTGGCAACTACCTTTACAAAGCGCTTTCATTTCTTTCTTTCTTTTTTACAGAAAAATAGATCCATCCAAAAAAAAAAAAAAAGTAAAGTAACTCTTCAAGAGAGGCCGTGAGAGACATAAATGTTGTCTTCGTCACGTTCCAAGTAAACATGCTGAAAGATTGTTTGCTATATTTTTCATCATCCCCCCCCTCCACAAGAAAGGACTTGAAACTCTCCTCCGTCTCCCGCACCCTCGGCCGATTCCTCGGCGAGAAAAATCTTAAGGCAATCTTTTCCTGAACAATCGTGAAATCCAGCGGACCCTCACCAAGGCACTCCTCTAACTCGTCAACCTTCGACAACAGGCTGGTTCGGCGAGGCGACGGAGTCTCACCGTTAAAATCTTTGTAAAAGCCTACTCAAACTTCGGCCCAACCAAAGTCCACAGTGAACACATTTAGTAAAATTATCTTCTCGGTTGCCATGATGCCCCTCCCCCCATTTCTTTAGGGAGGGAAAATAGTCAAGAAAAAAAGAAAACAAATCCCCGCGCTTGCCTCTTGACAGCTGGGGACGTCTGCTGTCCCCGTGTCCGTACTGGATGTGGTCAGAGGGCAGCCGCGTAAAGCACCGTATTTTCTGCACAGAAGTGTCATCGCACCTTTCGGTGACGAGATCTGATCTCGCCCCTGCCTTCTCCCGATCGCTCCGCTCCAAATACGCTCGCCCGCTGCCGTGATCACTTGATCAGCCGCCGAGGGCTAACATGGGGGTGCGAAGACTGACAGATAAAACGTCTCTGAGCGAGCGCTTGCCGGTATGTTTAAATAAGTTTTTTCCAGTTCAGTCCTCCTCTGTCTTCTGATTGGCTCCCTACTCTTGAGGCTGAGCCCACCCCCTCTCCCTCGTTTTTTTTGGCCGAGGGGCCGCCAATCAAGGTGACTGACGTGGTGAGTGGGGTTATTGGGGACTAAATGAAGGGATCAGTCGAGACTCTTTGCTGCTCAAAGAGGCGTTCTCCGGAGAGGTCAATGGTAACGCGGTGACACCCTCACGTTTTCGTCCACTACAGCGGCTCCTCCTCTTCCATGGGCTCCTCCTCAGACCTGCTGAGGAGATATAACACAGAAATATTAATACTAGACCTCAAGCTGTCATTAACAAAATGCCTCCTCAACTTTACCAGCACCATCGAGGACTGAAAGAATGGGAATCCAGTGTGGAAAGAAAACTGCAATTCTTCTAGCGGCCACTTGGGGTTTGCTCCAAAAGTGAGTCAATCCCCATCGACTCTCATGTTAAAATAACTCTACAACTCTAAAGCAGAAAAAACATGTTGGCAGCTGACAACGAAAACCGTTTTGGTCTCGATAGCTTATTTGCTATTTCCTGACACCGACACACAGGGTCTTTTTTTACTGATATAGAGGCATTTAAAGGTTTTTAAGACTAAAGGCCATGACACACCAAGCACATTGCAAACTGTCCCCCAACTCCCTCAAAAAACCCACGAAATTCCAAATGTTTGGATGCAAATTTGTTGTGTAACGTATGTACACACACTGACATTCGTCCTCAAAGATTGCACTGTGAAAAAGAACTGAGTCAACATCAAGCAACGATGAGCAGGTCCTGATGTTTTACAGTGAAAGTTGTGTCACGATCGCTTTCACGTATATTTCATGATGTCAGTGAAGCAGTTTGAACTCAGAGCCAGTTGACCCAAAACAATGTCCAACTGTGCGTCTGATAGTTAATATTGATTGATATTAAATAGTATTAGTATTCCTACAACTATTATTAAAATAGTATTATTTTACTATATGATTGTATATTCATTGTATATTCAGTACGAGTGCGTTTTGAGCTTTGTTTGGTGTGTACGGCTACATTAAAAATAGGTCATAAACTTTACACATCTGGTGTGTAAAGGCCTTTAAAGTTTGCATGATTGATCGCGTCTCTGACCTGAAGTGGTCGATGTGGCGGCTGTTCGCTGCATGGTACGTCAGCTAATTTAACTTTGTAAACTGGACCTCTGGACTGTGTTTGTGCCTTTTGGATCACATTTAATGCTATTTTCTGACAAAGAGCACACATTGCTTCTTGTAATTGCACTAACAGGACGTTACTCAGCACTTGTTAGCAGGTAAATCTACACCCATGCATCTAAATCTCTCCTTCAAGCCATTCAAACAAAGGGTAGCATCAGGAAAAAGTTCCTCTCTGCTTTCACCTTATATTCTTTTTTTCTTCTTTTATGCAGATGATTTCAGCCATTTTAGCATCCTGAAGTCAGTTATTTAAATATTAAATGACATTAATTTAAGACCTTAGCAAGAGTGAAAGGGCAGATTTACAAGATGCTAGTGAGGGCTGCTGTAGTCTGGAGATGATGCCCCTGACAAAAACACAGGAAGCTGAGTTGATGCTTAGATGTTCAGAACAGAGAAGATTCATGGATGTAGTAAAGGAGCACATGTTGGTTGGTGTGACGGAGGAGGATGTGGGGGACAGGGTGAGGTGGATCCACTACGGTACAAGAAGTAGAAAATGTTCTTGTTGGCTCTTTGTTTAGGTTGCTTTACAAATGACCTTTGACCCTATCTAAAGACAAACAAAGTCGCTATTATTTCATCTATGTTATCTCTTTAAAGGCTTTAAAGTTGTAAATATAGTCCAGGGAGTATATTTACAAAATATACGTGCAGTTGATCAGTATATGCAGAAGTTGTTCAGTAAACCAATGAATCTTTGAGTTATTTGGAGGTTTTATTGGAGGTTTCCATCAGGATTCAATATATTTAATAACACTTTACTCCGACTGCAGACTTGATGTCAACGACAGAAAGTAGTGACTTTACTGTTGCCGGGTTTAAAGGTTATATAAAGTGTATAACTACTCTTAAGTCAAGACTATTGCTCTTAACACTGTTTACTTGTGGTTTTGGATTCTTACCTTTGCTCCATGGCGTTAGAGTTGGCCACAGAGAGAGAGGCCATGGCGCTGACGGCCTCAGCCTCCTCCGAGTCTCCTCGTTTGGCTTCCAGCAAAGAAAGCCCCAGCCGCGGCGAGTAGCGCTGCACCGAGCGCCAGTACTTACCTGAGAAGACGGAGCAGATAAAAGACAGGAGGGAGAAAAAACAACAAACGCAGAGGAAGTGAATAAAAGTAAAGCATTAAGAGGGCTGACCTTAAATATATGAAGCTCACACGAAAATGAACCAGAGAGAATCTTAAAAAGTAAAAATAGATATTCTCTAATAAAAATGTTGCAGACTTTATTTTGTCACAGAGAAATGACATGTTGAGTGTTACTCAGCTTGCCTTTCACGTACTACTTCCATGAAGGCTAAACCCTTTGGATTGTTTATGAAGCTACAGATACAGATTAGGTTTCTAATAAACTCTGTCCCTGTGGGTATCGGTGTTATGAGTCGGTGCTCCTGCAACGGTCAACTCACTGTGAGTCTCCAAGACTTTCTCCAGAGAGCGAACAGCGTTGGGGTTTGGCCTCTGCTCGAGGACAGCCTTGGGCAGTGGGTCCAGCTGCATGGGACGAAAACACAGAGAAAACACGAACATGAGCGTGCAACAGCTTCAACAGGATGACCTGCCAGCCTTTTTTAATGAATCTCAGCCGCTCCAGGACAGCGACGTCTATCGACTGCCCCGGAGTTTAAGTGTGGATCAACAAATAAATACAATAATAATATAAAGACTATTTTATAAATAAATAATATAAATACAATAAATATCTAAAAAAAATCTAATAAATAACAATAATTATTTAAGAAAACAACCAGAAAGAAATGAACCAGTAAAATATTGCTGCCCGGCCTCATTGATGAACCTGTGGTGACATTTGAAAGTTCTGTCAGTGTTTCCCCACCTTTCCGAGCCGTTCCACATATTCCACATATTCCACATATTCCACATATTCCACATATTCCACATATTCCACATGAGAAAAATCCCACCAAACAAATTTCACAAAAAGCATATTGATCATTTTTCTCTGGGCACCAGGCTCTGTTAGCTTTTTTGCTTTCTTTTGAACACTGCTCTACGACTCCCCCTCGGGGCACTACGACTACTTTGTCGTTTCAAATATTTATCGATTGCTATTACGTACTGCGCTGCCTCACTCACAGCATGACTATTGTGTCATTTCTTCTTCGTCTTCTGTTTCACTGGCACTCGGCAACCTATTTAATTAGAGCAGGTAGTTGTACTGCCCTCTAGTGGAAGAGACTGTAATTGTTCTGCCCGTTACTCACACCTGTCATTACTGATCAGGTGGAAGCAGATAATCTTCCACGGCACACCTGATCATTTCTCGCAGTACAGTGGTTGGGAAACGCTGTTCCAGGTGACTTTCTTCTTGAGTCATCGCACTCATCCCTCTTTGAGCCTGGTTATTTTCGAGGTTTCTTCCTGTTAAAAGGATGTTTTTCATCCCCACTGTCACCAAAGCGCTTACTCATATTACTATAGGCTCTTTACCTTACAGCACAACGTGCCTTGAGGCAATCTGCTGTTGGGATTTGATGCTATATAAATACAATTAACCTGAATTGTTGTGTGTCCACGCTGCATGCCCGGTTTTGTGACGACTTTAGTCTTTACGGCTGGAGAGTAAAATGGAGTCGACTCACGCTATTAAAACTGGCTATTTTAGCTCCACCCCTTTAAGCCAAACTTCTTCTTACTGGCTAAAACTTGCATACGTTTTGAGAACATACAGAGCCGAGATGTGATTTACTTAATCACTAACTTCTCCATTTCTTCTCATGTCCACTTCCAGTCAGTTATCATGTGTAAGATGAGCAGGAACAAAGGAGCGTGGTCCGAGTCCTGCTTCGACCGGTCTTTGTTTCTAACGTCGACCCTTTGAGACGTCCTTTTATTAGGATTCCAGCCTTGCGTGCTTTCAGAGTGACCTCCTTACCTCCTGGCCGAGCAGGGCGGCCACGCAGGCCTCGGAGGCATCACAGATGGCGGTGAGGTCGTGACCTCCCTCTAGAGCCAGGACCACACGGCCTCCGGCGAGGGTCATCAGCTGCCTTGTCAGATAACCGAAACCTGAAGAGAGTTTACAGGAAGGAGGTGAATGCACTTAAATGTATCTGAATGCTTTCCACAGCTGCTGAAGTTCGTTAACATTTTAGCGCTCTGTTAGACTCGGCTTCAAAGCTCGGTCAGCAGCGTGCGTGCGTGTGGAGCGGCTGGAGCGCGAGATAAGAAACACTACCGATAATCTCCCACTCACATTTGGATGTCAGAGTGTAGCCGCCCAGCGGGGGAGGGTGTCCCTCGACGGCGTCGAAGCCAGAAGAGACCAACACGATGTCTGGAGCAAACTCGTTGGCTATCGGCATCACCACTGACCTGCGAGTGGAAGGGCGGGGTTCAAAGATTAAACAGTGCATCAGCCAACATCTCAACATCATCTGCACAAAGGCGACGCACAAAGGAGAAGCAAGCTTCAGTCATTATTGATTTCATGACAAACAGTTGCTTCATTAAAGTTCGGCAAATTATTAATGAGCGTCACACAGCTCCGGCTTCTCAGTTACTTTTATTTGTTTCATGAGATAAAAAGCTGAATATATCCGTTTCATCCAGTTTCATCCATTAAGAAAGTATCATGTGATTAGTTATGGCCGTCCAAACAGAAACATCCACCTGAAGAAACATTTGGTATCATGACAAAGGAACAGGAGCTCTCAGAGAGCTGGAAGAAAACTTGGTGATGCTTTTATTACAACACGCTGACGTCCGACCATTTCACCTTTCATTGTGTATTTTCTTATCTTTGCCCACATGCTTAGAGCAGAGCCTGAAACAGTAAGAAGTTTGTCACAGAGCTCTCTCCACGCTCTTTCATATGATGAAGATTAATCGAGATGGTTTCTTGAACAGTTTTTAAGGTCAATTTTGAACTTGCTAACAATGACGATCAAAGTCAAATACTCAAGGCCCCGCATATTGTTGTGAAGTCTGAAGGCCAACAAACAAATGGAAGCCATTATATATGCCCTCCCTTTAAGGGAAAACTTTATTTGGGAGCAGGGCTGTAAAGGCAGGGCGCTTAACTCCGAGGTTTGTCGTCAAAAGTTAAACCGACCCCTCACATGTGCTGAAGGTTTATCTGGTACCTGAAGGCAGCCAGGTATTCTGCATCTCCCATGGGCGGGTCGAGACCTCCGGTGAAGGCAACGTTAACGTTGAACCCGACTCCAGGACCACTGCCCACCTGTGGAGAGGAGCACAAACTTCAAGTGAGTGTACGACACAAATAAAAAGGAAAATGTCCTTTTTTTTAAGCTTTTTAGCTTCTTTTGGGTGATTGCAGGATGCTTCTCCCTACTTCAGATTATTTCTTGCCTTTTGATCAAGATGTCTTTAAAAAAAAACTACGATTAGAACAGAGCATTAATAAAGTGATCCTTGGAGAGAGTTCAACTGGAAACGAACAAGATACACCCGGAGCCGACGGATAACATAAACTTGGAGTGCAACCAGCTTCAAGAAGCGTGGACTGAAAAAACTGGCAACCAAACTAAAAACTGTCAAAAAGCTGAAGTGGACCAATTATCATTATCCTTTGCAGCGCCACGGTTTTTATTCTTGGACTCGAGTTCATGTTTAAAATGATCTTTATTTATTTTATACTCCTCAGTTCAATCGCTGTGTGGAACAACTCGTTTTAGCTCGTCTCCCTTTAAGGCAACTTTTCTTCATCACACTGAGCCATAAAACACAGCGTGAAGCTGACAGGGCTAAATTATACACAATTTTATCTTGTTATGTGAAGCTGGCCATATTTAATATGCGTGTCCTGGCCACCAGGTCAACTGTTTATTGAGGCAACTATCTAATCAGCCAATCACGTGGCTGCAAAATCCCAGCAGATCAGGAGTCCAGCCACGTTCAAAGTCACTTAAATCACCCATTCTGATCTGGCTTTGAACTTCAGCAGGTTGTTTTGACCATGTCCACATGCCTGAATGCACCGAGCTGCTGCCATGTGATTGGCTGGTTACATATCATTAACAAGCAGCTGCACAGGTGTGCCTAATGAAGTGGCCACTAAAAAGTAAAACGTGGGAAAATTCTGATCAGGTCACACACTCACCTCATCAGGTGCTCCGCTTCCAGGGAAGAAGTTGCCGTCGTCGTAGCGATGAACAGAGATGTAAAGGACGTTGGGGTCATCGTAGAAGGCTTGCTGGGTGCCGTTGCCATGATGAACATCCTGAGAGTAGAAGAAGAAAATAAATCTAACTGGTCTTAAAAAAAGAGAAAAATCTGCATCTTCAGATTAGCGTCACATGACAGAGGATCATGTGACTCACCCAGTCCACAATGAGGATCTTGTTGACATTCAGTCTCTGCTGCAGCAGTTTGGCTGCGATGGCCACAGAGTTGAAGTAGCAGAAACCCCTGAAACAGCAGCAGACGGAGGGCAAGAGCTCCTGTTTGTTATGAATATCTTTGCCAGAGCTCCATTTTCATTTTTGTAATGGGACAATTTAAACACTTTTTGAGGAGAATATGGAAAATAAATAAAGCAGGGCCCGAGAAAGCTGGCAGAATAAAGGCTCTCAGGATTTTATGTGCAAATAAACTCGATGGTTTATGTAATTTCTATTCCAGACGAGCCCGCTCCAGCTCTGGTTTTTGTATACGTGCAGATTAAGTGTCTCCAAGTCAGTGCGGTGACGGCTTTGGCCTTACATGGGAGTGCTTTCCTCCGCATGGTGTCCAGGAGGGCGGACCACAGCGAAACCATTCTGGAAAGAGAAGAGGCAGGAGCGACAGGAGTCTGTTAGCACTGATCACTGTTTCCTCTGTGATCCTAACCACCATTAAAAAACATCATAACTTAGCCTTTAAGTGGGAAACTATTACACACGAATCAAATGAAACACTGAGAGTGTGACAAACATTAAATCACAGCAATACAAAGTGAACGGAGGGTTTAATAACTGCAATAAGGCTGCAACAAGTTTTGGGTTAAAACAAGCAATGATGGCCGTTTGTGTTTGGGGCTTCCCACGATGCACTGAGCGCTTAATCAGGAGTTATTATTAATCCTGGTTCTCTTCCACAGAAGCTATGCCAGAGGCTTCTTCCTTTTAAAAAAAGGGAGTTTTTCCTTCCCACTGTTGCCAAGTACTTGTTCATAGGACATTTCTGCAATTATTGTAGAGTCCTTATAATATAAAGCGCCTCAAGGTGGCCGTTGTTGTGATTTGGTGGTTTATAAACAAAACTGAGCTGAGCTCAGTGAGCTGTGAAACATGGGGACTGCAGGTAAACTACTCTGCAGTTATTGATAAAGGTGAAGCAGCCAATACGAATTAAGCTGCGTGCTCTATTTTTTCTAGAAACTTCTTGCTTAAACTTTTGCCTGATCTCATTTCAGGTGAGTGATGCTCTCAGGTAGAGCATCCCTTCTGGGGTGGCTGTAGCTCAGGTGGCAGAGCAGGTCAGCCACTAATCAGAAGGTCGGTGGTTCGATCCCAGGCTGCCTCCTGGCTGCATGCCAAATATCCTTGGGCAAGATACCAACCCCATGTTTGCCTACTGGTGGTGGTCAGAGGGCCCGGTGGCGCCTGTGTCCGGCAGCCTCGCCTCTGTCAGTGCGCCCCAGGGCAGCTGTGGCTACAATGTAGCTGCCATCACCTGTGTGTGAATGTGTGTGTGACTGAATGTAGTGTGAAGCGCTTTGGGGTCCTATGGACTAGAAAAGCGCTGTACAGATGCAGGCCATTTACCATAGACACCGAGTTGTCTGCAACCACTGGCCAACTGTGCATGGGGAGTTGTACCTATTGAAGCGTGTTGGTGGTAGCAGAGACGCGTTTACTTTGAAGGCAAATGATTTTCAGTGTGAACTGCACTGATTAAAGTTTCACTACTGCTGACTCACCAGTTTGTGAATGATTGGAGACAAGCTGACAAACTTCAAGAGATTGTGCCAATCTTTTAGTGACCAAAGCAATCACAAAGATGTTTTGGACTTCACCTAGCGACAGCAACAGACACATGTTGCTACTTCAACCACATGTTTCAGTAGCAGCATGTGGTTGCCAAGACATCGAGAAGAAGAAGCAGCTCTCTGAGTAGAGACCCTGCTCCTTCTCATCAAGAGCCCACTGAGGTGTTGCAGGTGTCTCATTAAAATGTCTCCAGGTGCCTCCCTTCAGAAGCTTTCTGGGTACCCACAGCTGGGAGGAGACCCCGGGGCAGATCCTGAAGTCACTGGGGGGGTTATATATATCTCATTTGGCCTTTGAGCATTGTCGTATCTCCCAAGTGGAACTGGAAAAAGCTGAAGAAAAGGACATTGGAAATACCAAGCTCAGCCTGCTCTGGCTGGGTGATGCAGAACGAATGAAAGGGGGTATCTTAAATTTTAAGTGGCAACTTTGGGCTTCACTCTGAATTTTCAAAGACTGGCAGAACTGCAGCACATAAAACACATTAACTTTGCTGCATCGCAGTGGGAAACAGAGCAAGAAGCACCAGACAGGTGACAAGGTTACCTTTAGCTCTCCAGTAGCAACTTTAAAAACAAGCTCTACCACCGAGCCGACGGCGAGGCGAGCCGCGCTGGAGGAGTGGACCTCGTTCCAAATGGTGTCGCTGTCCACCTAAGACCAGAAAACCGAGTCTCATGTTGATAAACTGGCTTGGAAACCGATGTTGAATAGTGCAGGAAGTGTGAGCTGTTTTAGCCCCTTTTAAACAAAGCAAACAAGCATTACTTACCCCCACCCCTCCACACGGGAGCCGAACAAACATAGGAGTGATTGAACCTGTCGCAGGAAACAAAGATTCAATTTGACACTATCAGCAGCTGAATGTGTGTGTGTGTGTGTGTGTGTGTGTGTGTGTGTGTAAAGGCTTACAATCAAGTTTCTGTCGGAGTGGGTTGGTTCCATACAGCAGGACGTGGGCTTCAGAGTGAACTGTCTGCAGCTCTTCCAGAGTGGCCTTCCTCCCACGGATGCACTACACACAGACAGACACACAGATGGATTCAGCTCACATAAGCGGTTCACTACTTTGCGCGATGGCTGGTGGATGCTGGATATCTACATCTTTTGCAAGCCTACCTCACACTGAGCTCTGAGTCCAGTCTCTTGCAGTCGGGACCAGATGCTCTGAATGCGTCCCGCATGCTCCGGGTGGCTGTTGGTGTTGCCGCACATGCACTGATGCTTCTGCATCAGGGAGTCATACACGAGGCCTTGGAAACACATGGAAACATTCACTACACTCGTTCAAATGCTCGTACACACTGATTGTGAAATACCACCTTCATTTTTGTTAATCTACACAATAGCTGTCTAAATGAACGCCTTACTCTTTTATTTTGAAAAGCTGAGGCATCAGATCCTTGTTTGATATTCGCTGTTGAGCTGTGCTTTTCCCGCACATTTTTCTGTAGTTTGGAACTGAATCGGAGCAAAGTAGGCCAAACTAAAAATATCTTCAGCTGTGGTGCTCGCATGCAAGAACTGTCACAAAAGTCCGCTTCCTAAAAGACACGCTGGGAGGAGATTAAAAAAAAAGAAAAAAAAAGAGGTTTCTCCTCAACGAGTGAAACAACAGAGTGGGAGAGACAAAGATTTTGGCAAGATTCACTGATCCAGCTCGTCTATTTCTGCTACCAGATGGAGGCTGGACCTAGCCCAGCGCTTTCTGGCCAATTCACCTGATTTCTGGGTGATTTTTTTTCTTTCCAGTCCCGAGTGCATTAAGATGGAAATTAAACTCACAGGGAGGCGGCTAAACTGCCGATGAATCCTACTGGTTGCTTTACAGTGATTGTAGATTTGAGTTAACGTGTAAGCAAACGAGCACGCACACAGTACGTGATGCTTCAGTGGGAGGAGAGGAGGGCGATGCTGACCTGTGGTAAAGCGAGGCTTGACTGGAGGATCGGGCGTGGGGACGCTGATCGGGAAGGAGGAAGCGGAGGCCGGAGATGACTGGGCCCTGGACAGGGGGCGGTGTCCCGGGAAGGAGATAGAGAGGCCGGCAGCTTCCATGGAGGCCTGGTAGTTTCTCAGTTGGTGAATCCGCTGCTGCTCCAACAGCAGGGCCTGCTGCTCGCACGCACAAAAATGAAAAATAAAGGATGGGAATTCTGGAAAATGTTTAGATAATAAAACTCTTTGATGCTTTTTTTTTACTGCAAGCGCAACTTGTGGCCAAAAGGTGGCAGCCAAAACAAATAATCTGGCTTTGATCGTCCCTTTTGCTTCTTAATCTCATGAACGCTGTGCCATTTCTTTCAAACCACCCCCCGCCACACTCCAGGACTTCCCCAGGAACACCTACAACCTATCTAAGCCAATCAGGTGCTCTAAAAGTTAACTCCTCATCTTTTACCTGTCTGAAGAGGAGCTCCTGCTCAGCCTGCCTCTCCCTCTCCCTGTGCTGCTGCTGCAGCACCTCCTCCTGCAGCTCCTGGGGGTCGGGGGGCTCCTGCTTGATGGTGACCCCGTGCGGCAGGCCTCCTCCGTCCTGGTGCTCCCTCAGCTCCTCCTCTGTCTCCTCGGGGTGGCTCTGGTGCTGACGGCCCACGGGCGACTCGCTGGGCTTGGCCATCATCTGCGGGACACGGCGCAGGCAGAGAGAGAGAGGGAGACACAGAAAGGGGAGAGAGGGCGATGATGCCGCGACGTGAAATTTATTTCACAATCGAACAGCGGGATGCGACAAATCCAACGTGTGAGGCTGCATTCAAGGCAAACGGGCACGCTCTCCTCTGAAACAAATTCCTGGCAGAGCGCTCTTTCCTCTCGAGCATTCTTCTTTTAACAAGCTTATTTGGATTACTCAGCCAGATTGGTGTCTTGCTCATTTCAAACCTATCCTTTCTAATTGAATGTGAGTAGCCGCTCTCCCGACTGTACTCCGGGGCAAAATGTGTCTCACAGAACAGAGACATCCCCCGCTCCCCGTCGCGTCTCTTTTCAGCCGACTCATTCTGGGCCCCCCGTTAACCGAGCGGTGACTCAGTTGTCTCTTCATTCACTTTTACTGACACGAACCGCTAAAGGGGCCCGAGAGTACTCGCCTCCACAGAGTTTACGATATGAAGGCTGAGAGAAAGAAGTGTTTGCTGGAAGTCTCAAGAGTGAGCTACATTTACAGGTGTGTGTGTGTGTGTGT
>NW_005187791.1:182459-188996 GCF_000239375.1 Pundamilia nyererei | reverse complement strand
GTGTGTGTGTGTGTGTGTGCGCTCCCAGAGCTGCGAGCCTCTGGGTCCCCTTGGCTCAGTGCCAGGGGACAGCCTTGACGTCAGAGCATTCACCAACTCCCTTTCAACCTCCTCCTCCTCCTCTTCCTCCTCCGTGTTACTGTTCTCGTCTTCTTTGCATCCAAACAGACGTTTCTTTACCCCCATTTTTCACATCCTGCTCTGACCTCTGACCCCCCCTCCCCGCTCCACTTTCCCAGAATCCTCCTGCCTATCTGCTTCAAACTGATGCCCTTCATTTCATTAGCAGCCAAGTTAAAGCAGACATAAAGATAAAAGACAGGAAACGTTCTGTTTTTATTAAACTTGGTGCTAATCTGACACATTTACACTGGTAAACTGGCTGTTTGTCTATAGCAGTAATTAACTGATTACATTTATATGTGACTAATTATTAAATGAGCATAATGTTAGACCACAAAATCTACACTCAGATAATACCTGTGTTCATAAACAGGGCCCAGTATTCAAGTTGCTTTAGCTTGTCTATAGTCTCTGCTGCAACTGCAAGCCACTTTGCAACCCACATCCAGCTCCAGCTGCTCCTTGTGTTGTTTTTAACATCTTTTATTTTGGAGTTTGGCAATCATACACTTGTTCTTGACTGGCCTATGTTGTTATCTGGGCTGGATTATCCAATGGGCATACAGTATACTCATGTACAGCTTGGTGCCCATTCAAGAGCCAAATGACACCAGAACTGTTCGATGTTGAAACCATATATTATCGAAACAGATATATTTCTTTATCATATCAGTTACATAATTAGTAGAATACGGTAGTCCGTATTTTACCTGACACTTTCTCCCCTACATTACAGAGACTAGTGGTCTCTCCCAGGTATAACAGGAAAACGGGGGGAAATGGCATGTGTAACTTTTATAAAATTGCCATTTTTTAATAAACAAACTTAGGATGAAAATATTTCCCTTAACTTTAAAGTTGTTGAGACGTTCAGTGCGGTGAGATGAAAGGTAATCCGGAGGTTAGCAGCTCACAATCACAATCAGATTTATTAGCTAAAAGTTTGACTGGAGCCAATCAGAGAAGCAAGTATCCATCAAATATTATTATTTTACTTACTAAATTTTGACAGATAAACAATGTTTACTCCTCTGGGCTCTACTTCATCACTGTTTCAACATCCATCCAGAAGCAGTACTGTGGTGCTGTCAAGAGGTAGGTACGGTCTCGCTAGTTCAAACTATTCTGTGTATATGTATGCAAACACTCCTGTATGTCGGATTACTGAAGAAAGAAAAGAAGGAAGACGGTGGACGACACCACGAAAGGCAATAAATACACAAGGTAATGAGGCTTCCCTTTAAGGAACACAGTGAAGGAGAAAACCCAAGAGTGCAAACACAGCAAACCCAAACAGAGACAAACTGAAAACACTGTGAGCGATAATCCCCACAAAAAACCCCCAACTCTGTGTCAAGACCTTGGGACCATGATAGTTTTGAAGCTTTCGCTAACACAGATATTTTATCTGAAGTTCAGAAACATGACAACATCTTCTCTCACAGATACCTGCTCTTCCTGTCTTAGGGTTTCCACCTATGTGCACAGGAGTGTGGGGACGTCCCAAGCCAAAACCATATCGTGACTAGAAAACCTTCTTCTGACTATAGTTATCTGTTTCTTACTAAACTAATTTTGATACGTGATCCAGGCCATCTTGCTTTTTGTGTGTGGTTTGATCTTTAGCATTATTCTGCTATTTAGCCAAATTAAACGCTGCTTTTATTTGTTCGAGCTACACAAATTGTGCGCACGTCTGTTGTAAAATGGTATGGCTTCTCAGACAGCAACTAATAGAAGCATGTTTACATTTAGGTTCTTCCATTTCTCTGATCCAGCTGAGGTACTATATATCAGGGGAAAGTTGGACATGGATGACTTGTATAAAGAACACCATGTAACGGATCCACGCTTGCAGGAAAGTGTGGCTAGAAGAATCTGGGCAACCTTTCTTCAAGGCAGAAAGACACCAAGTATGGCTGCCGTTGGATGTTTTCTCTTCTGAAATTCCTGTTACAAGTGCCTTTGTAGAGTTTTTCCTTTTTGGGCTGACCAACAGAGCCGGTGTGCTCCTTATTAACAACGGGTTGCACCACAACAGGTGGTGCTACATGTTTTTAATTTTTTTTGTTTTCCATTGCCTTTCCTGACATAACCCCAAAGGGATTTCTGTCTCCTCCCGGGATGAACTCGGGATCTTTCGCTTGTTAAACCACCAAATATGTAAACCAGCTACACTACGGCGCTCTGCACAACTCATAAAGTGTGAAATTCAAGTCGAGAGGAACTTTGGATACAGTTGTAAGAAGTTGTACACCTATGCACTCCAGGGGAAGGCCGTGTTGGAATCTGCATGCTCACACAAAAAAGTACAAAGTGAAGAAGAACATCTAAGGTAAGATGAACTTTGAGGCTATAGAATTGACTGTTTGTGCTGTTTCCAGCGTGGTGCTAGATTGTAATGCTAAACCAGTGCAGTTCTTGAGTTTCAGCCAGCCTCTTTCCAGGGTGCTTAAGTGCACAGCGTGTGTGGGCATACCTGCTTTTGTTGCAGTGTTGGACAAAACTGAAAAGATTCGATTTTTGTTCCCGTTTCCTCCTGACTTGTTTCAGTTTTTTATGTATTCTCTTTACATTTTGTGCATTTTAAAGTGCAGTAACTGAATTGGTGTTAGCAGGATGGCTTTATGAACTTTAAGCGAATAATGACTTTTAGGTACAGTATATGGTTATACTTCAATATGTGGTGCTAAAAGAGAAGTTTGAATATCTTAAATGTGGTGTTTGTTTTACAGTACTGCCATGTTCATAACGGTTGCTTGAGAAAAAATACGAAGCGTCACCTAAAGTGCAAAAGCAGGAACCACTGAGTGTAATTCTATTTAAAATAAGAATGGATTACAGTTATATGAACACTTACAATGTGTGGGAGAGTCGAACTGTATCACTCGGCCTTTTAGCTCACCCTCAGTTCATATAGTTAATAATGCATCAGTAGTGTAGTTTAAGCCCTCATAAGCATCTTTTTTTATTCTCTTTGTATGCTTTGAAAAGGTGTCATTTAAATAAAGGGAATGACATATCTATGGCTGAAATGCTGGCTTTAGCTAATTTGACTACATGTCATTTTCCATGTAATTGTATTACAGAAGTAAAATGTAAAATGTTACATTAATGAAATGCATTCAGCATTAGCGTTAGCCAAGAAGTTAGCTAATGCTATTAAAAGTTTTCACTAGCAAACCAACAAGAGCAACCTAAATTTGGCTAACAGGAAACCTAACTTGATCATATATTCATTCTATTGTATCCATTAATAAAGAAAACACCTGAAATGATAACCATTTTAACATAATACTAGAGATACATGTTTGCTATTAGCTCGTCAAACTGTCTGCCCAAAAACACTTTTCTGTGATTTTGCTTTTTTTCTACTTCTGTTGTATTTTATTCAAAATCCACTGTGTTTAGTGTCCTTTAGCGCAATTTTTGTATTTGCTGATATTTTAAGTTACAGTGTGTATGACCTCTCAGAGCCACCGTACTGCTGTGTGTCATTTTAAAAAGTAGCGATACATTAAATCAAACTTTTTGACTACCATAATACTGAAGGCTGTGCCCTACATTAATAATCTCTTTGGTTTGCTAGGATCTGGTTACCCTAACCGTAGCACTGGTCTTCAAGTGAGGATGTAATTGAGCTGAAGCTGACACTTTCGTAATGCTAACAAAAATGACACATTTCATGAATGTTCATGTGAAAAAATGATGTTGTGCCTAATGCACGTAAGTAGATGAGGACAAATTTTAGAGGAACAGTGCAAAAGATGTGGTGACAGAATGCAAGGGAGGCAAAGACTAATCTGGATCATAGCTTTTCAAAAACAAAGCTATTTGCACACATTTTAAAAATGAGGTAGCAGTGATGTTTAGAGGTGCTGGTAGGCAGGTTTTGCTACATCAGGACAGAGCTGGGCCGGCTGTAAGCTGCACGCATAACAGTAATCAACCTTCTCATCCAACTCTGGGACACAAAAACCTGTTGCTGACCTTTTCCTTTACATGTCAGAGATCTCCTAGTATGAGAGTTTGAAACCAAAAGGACTCGAGTTTAGACCAACTTGTCAGATGTGAAAAAAAAAAAAGTGTGTGAATCTTATCTAGATCTACATTCACAGTAGATATTTAAAGGAACAAAACCAGCTCTTTTATCCCCTCTTGTATTAATTTGACAGAATAACATGCTAAAATAGAGATTTTCTTTCTTCTTTTTGTCCTGGCAAAAACAAGCAGAAAGCCGTCCTTAGCGTGCCAGAGGCTGTTGAGAAAGGTGTTTGTGTAAAAATCTGCCACTTGAGATCTCTGAAACATATGAAGGGAGTGAGATGGAGCAGAGCAGTGCGGGGGAGGTGGAGGAGGAGGAGGAGGAGGAGAGGAAATCCCTTGTTTCATCCACCCACCTCTCCTCCAGCACGTACCCTTCTTGAATAGGTAAAGCGGCAGCTGCTCTCTTCCTCCCTGCCCATATAAGGCAGAGGCTTCCGGCACGGTTGCCATGGCAGCGCATGGTTACCTCGCAGCCCGTGGCAACTGTCTCGGCCACAGTCGCAGAGACGTGGATGCAAGCATTCACACACACACAGACACACACAGCTATACATGTTAACCCATACCTGCCTCCACCTACTCACAAACAAAAATACTACAGAGAGAGAAAGAAAGGGCAGAGGAAAGTCAACAACTTCACACACAGCCAAAGCTAACACATTATTGGCTGTGTAGCCCGGTGCTGCCTACGCAAACTACTACACTACAGCTCCAGAGCTGGCCCTCTGAGACTCATAGCCTCCATTAATTATCAGTTTATGTGAATGTGATATCAGATTTCTGGCCACTCGAACCCCCTGCCTGAGACGACATGTTATAAAGCAACATGGATGCATGATTCAACAAAACGGCACCACTTTGCATTCAAACGCGCCCGGAGACAAGTTGCCTTTAAAACAAATCACAAGTGCAATTCAAACCCAAATTGAATACCTTGTTTAGGTGGAGCTGCTGCTGCTGGAACTGCTGCTTGTGCTTCTCCAGGAACTGCTGGTGCTGCTGCTGGACCACCAGCTGCTGCAGTGCCAGGGCCTGCGCATGAGCCTGGGCCGCGGTCCCCTGGGGCAGCGGGGCCGACTGGGTCCTCCCCAGGGGCCGGTGCTGCCGCTGCAGTTTGGTCATGGACGCTGCTGACGACATAGACAGGCCGCTTACACCTAAGACACAAACAAGGCAGACGTTACTACATAAGGCAGAGCAGATACCAAAGCATTGTTTCAAAGTAGTCTGGCAAGGCGCCTGATTTCTCAGTAACAGCAGCAGCATTGTTTCAGGCCAATCCGGGCCCTGCGCTTGATGCATTATCTTACAACGTCGCTTCAGTTTTGTGCAGCTTTTTAGGAAAATGTGCTGAAGCAGTGTTTTGTCAATGACGTGTCTTAAAGTGGCTCTGAGCACCTGAGCGACTATTTAGACTAGGTGTCATAATGATTCATGGTTACTTGAGTGTGCAGTCTATTCTGGCGGTTAGCTCAGGGGAAATATGACAGCATTTCCAGAGTGGCGACCGTGTTTTTCCAAATTAAAAATCAGAAGCGAGAATCTGAACAATCGGATCGTGAACAGGTTCACGTCTAAGCAGAGGGGCGGGGAAGCAGGTAAAGTCCAGCTGGCTTCGATTACAGCTCACAGGAGTCTCGGTTAAGACTTCCCAGACTGGAGCGAAAACACTTGAGGAAAATCCCGAACTCTTGGTATAAACCGCACTGATGAGAGCGCTCATATTCAAGATAAATATGATGTGTTCCTGATGTTGTCGTTGGACCTCGGATTAGTTAGCAGATGTATTTGCGAACCAAATAAAAACAACCATCTGTGCTGCAATACTGTGAATCTCCCATTGTAGTGACACGAGATCATCTCAGCAGCTCAGATCAGCTTGCCGAGTGTCGCAGCACTGAGAAAAAGTAAGAAAGCAGACGCGGAGCCTCAGAGGCACCACATCGCTGTGCTTTCAAACCGATAACTTAAAGAGAAGGAGCCGGGGAGGAGCTGACATGAAACACAAGAGTTAGTGTTAAGTTTTCATGGTTAAAAGCGTCTTTCTGATAAGTAGCTTGTTGCTGCACGTAACGATTCACACTCTCCAGCTCTTGGCCTGTGCGTGGGCATTGATACGTCCCTGTCTGTACGTTTTTGGACAAGAATACACGCATTCTCATACGTGCGTCTGTATCTGCGTCACTGCTCATTCACTGCTAATGCCCCACTGAAAATAGACGCAGTGTGGTAGTGAGTGAATGAGCCGATGAGAAAGGGCACACAATGGACCCATGTCATACTCAGACAGCATATGCTGACATATGAAAGGAGCTCATTAGGTCGAGCTAATGAATGGACGTCTGTCAGTGTGAGGGGGCACACAGC
>NW_005187791.1:175715-180000 GCF_000239375.1 Pundamilia nyererei | reverse complement strand
TTTCCCTTACTTAAGAACGGCTCTTTGACATCCATCCTAGACGACCTCTGTCCGGGTTCCTCAAATTTTTCATGACCCACTGCACAACACGCTAAGACACCAAGTTTTCAGCTAATGTCTCTTTGGAATTAACTTGTTGGTGCAAAAAACAAAAATTTTTATATCTTTAGCTAATCATGCTGCTACTTGCAAAGTCCTTAAAGATATAATTAAAAACTTGCTCTTTGCTAACACATGACACATGCTTGAATGTTTCATGGTTCAGTGTTAAATAACTTAAACAAAAAAAACATTCCTCTGAAAACAGTAAGGCACATGGACTCCGTCACTAATGAATCAAAAAGCAACACAAAATTACATGGCTGATTGTGCCACATGTCAGTGGCATGTTTATTTACACATTATCGCTCATTAGCAGGTATCTGCGTCTATGGATGCTCCTTGGTAGCATCAGTAAATACCAACACCCTCTTGTCTATCCCCCAAAAACCAAGATGAGTTTGAACCTTCAAGATATGAGCTCAGTTGGGTGATAACTAACTAACTCTTGTTCAATATTCAGTTTTATTTAAAGGACACTCCAGGGAAGCAGCTGTTTTCTCCTCTAAGTATATGTTGTTTTAAGCCTGTTTATCTAACGGGGGCAGCTTGCTGTCCCCAGGGTTCAGGTAACACCCGAGGTCTACCCTCTCATCCAGATGCGGTCATGTCGGCCTTCAGATCACTATAGTGATTGCAAAAAATAGCTAATTTGGAAACCAGTGGCTATCGCCATCTTGTATGTATAGTCTATGCTTTAAGGTATTTAATAAAAGCTGAATTGTTTCCCCTACCTGTCACCAGGGGGCTCTGCGCTGGACTCTGCTCCATGAGCACCATGTGTTGGAGCAGGGGACTGTGTGCACCGTGCCCGCCTGTTCCTGCTCCAGCCTCGGCCAAGTAGGGGGTCAAGTGGCCACCGGAGAGGAATGGAGGGCTGAGGGAGAGGGCTGGCTGCAGGCCTCCATCCTGTTGGGCTGAGGTCACCTGGAAAAGAGCGTGCAAGCATATTTGAATAGATAGTTGGAGACAGTGCACTCTAAACAAAACAAATTCACAGTTAGAGAGATGCACAGTCTGCAAGCTGTTCAGTCAAGTTTCCTCCTTACATTAGAAGCAGCAGTGGCCGTGGCAGTGGCTGGCAGCCCCAGGGTGATGTTGGGTAAAGATGGGGAAGTGTAGAGGGACAGCTGGCTAACGGAGCCACGATCAGCACCGCTGCACAGCCTCTGGGCCAAAGATGCCTGGAAAACACATTTAAATGATTTATCTGTGTTTGCATCAAGGAAAAAAACCTCCTGCACACAGATAACAAAAAAAAACAAACAGCACACAGAAGAAATAGTCCACACACGGGGAAAGATCTACATGTGCACCCTCACTGCTGATGTAAAACTGTCACGGACAGAAGCCTCCTCCACACTGCCTGAGTGCCCCTAATGGCTGCCACAAATAGCATCTTGCCAGCTCCTCAGCCTGCCTCCTTGTCCACAGAACAATAATCCGAACATCCCTCAATCACAGCCTTCATCCGTACTCCAGGCTGCAATGTTTTAAAGCTAATAAGAGAACCTGCAGCACATCGCTGGCATAAAGGAGCCAGGCTACAATTTCAGAGATCAGACTTAATAAGTTTTATGCTAAAATTACAAGAACAACAACAGAAAGATAAATGGCATCTATAACTGCAAATGTATGCGTGTGCGTTACCTCCGTGTTGTTGGAGACTGACACAGTGATGCCGTTCTCATTAGGGATGTTGTTGGAGCTGTTATTTGGAGAGCTTGGGCCCGAGCCGGGTGCGCTGCTACATGCCGAGTCTGAAACGCGCGCAGACACACAAATCAAACACACAAGAAACCAGCAGCAGTGTGGAATAAAACTCTGAGCGAGCCGTTTGCTTGCCTCTTACCTGCCATGTCGAGCGAGCGTTTCTTGGCGCTGGTGATGGGACTGTCTCGGCGACGCAGCAGCGGACTGCTCCTACGCTCGCTTACCTTCTGCTTCAGCCGGGAGCGCAGCTTCAGGTTGGGCTCAGATGCTGAAAGAAGATTGAAAAGAGACCAAATTCTTTTTTTGAAATCCAATTTGAACTCTGTTATCGTAAGCGCATAAATACCTTAATGAAGAAAGCTTTGATAAGCTACTGAAATGAGAAAAAACCTTAAAATACAGTTTCTACATGTCACCAATTCATTTCAAATTAACATTTTCAAGAGGTTTTTGATTAATGCATTCGTGTTTATGACCTGTATGTACTGAAGTGTTTGACTGCTTCTTCTTCTCAGAAAGGTCATGCAAATCCAAAGCTACTTAGCTTAAACTTTAGCATGTCAATCGACTCTACAATCTTCTATGGTCACCTAAATAATGGATACGAGTGGAGACGAGTGACAGAAATAAGGTTTCTCTGAGAGGTGTCTGGCTACTCCCTTAGAGACAGGGTGAAGATTCGGTTATTTGACTTAAGCTGGGCAGACACTGTGCGATTTTTTTCAGTCACATTATTCAGCTCCTGCTCAAACTGTACGATTGAATCGCAGGGGTGAGAAGTTCATAGGTCACGATGCAGGTCTCACACTATACGGCCCGATGCTCTGATGCGACCTGAGTGCTCACACTGTGCGTCCATAACATGAAGGTTATAACACAAACTCTGTCTCTCGTTACCACGTGTATACTACACGATGCACGACACACGATTAAGGTGAAAAACACTCGCACAACTGAAAAATCATCTCAAAATGGGCCAAAAATCGCAGTGTATGCCGGCTTTAGTCAGCGTGGAGCCACTACTCCACATCGAAAGAAGGCAGATGAGATGTTTTTAATGACTTCTCTATATTTTATTGTCTGGAAACCAATGCATCAAATATTTAAAAAGCATCATGGCTGCTGTTTTGCACTTCCTGTCCAATACAATAAGTGCCAACTTTCTGCTCAAACTTCTTCGGGTTCGCTCAGTTCTTTAGCTAAGCACGATAATTAAACTAATCTTTCCATGTTCCCCCTGTGAACCCTTGACGTTCTCACAGCCCTGGTTGGAAAGCACTGCACCGCAGCACTAGCCTCCACTTCTGTCACCTCTGGTAAATGGGATATTTTGGTTTCTCGCCAACACCAGCTGAGGAGCAGCACCCCTGTCAAACCTCCTTGATGTTAAACAGATAACTGGCAGCAGTGCAGCTTTGGATGAATCAATCGGCAGGAAGTGAGAGTTACCTGAGCTACAGTCACGCAGACTTTCAGCTTAAACTGGGAGCTCTACACACTGATCAGCCGGGGGAGCACCTTCTACCGAGCGGCTCTGTTACGAAACCTGTTAGGTGGACAAACTGTTACATGCTGCTATTCATTTAGAGTACAATTTCCCCCGCCTACTGAGATGCTTTCGAACAAGCCACATTCTGATTTTCCCAAAGACATTGTGGCTAAAAAGCAATTAGCTCCAATTTGGGAGCCGTGTCTGACTGGCTAAAGGTCTTTTGGTCTTTTGTGTACGCTGTCACGGACTTGTGAATGGATACTGACAGAAGGGAACGGCATGTCACCTCATTAGCCTTCATGGCTCAGACCATGAAGGCTAATGCTCGGTTTATTTTACCCTGCCAATCAGCAGCCTTGGATAATTTTTCTATTTATTATCCAATTTTCAGTCATCAGAGGATAGATAAAATCAAAAACAGGGCACTTCTAACCTTTATTATGACATAACCAGTTTAACCGTCTACTATATCTCTTTTAAGACTGACAGGATAGGTAAAAGCACCCAGAAGCTACCATCACCGGAGCAACTGTTCCTTTTGGGAAACGATCACAGATGAACTTGTTCCCGTTTGCAGTGTCAAGTAAAAATAAATGTGTGGAGAAGACACAAGTGTGAAATATGAGGTGTGAAGGTACAGTAACACAAAGTGGGAAGGAGAGCTCAGTCCAGATGGAGTCAAACCAATTAACGTTGAGGGGAGGTGGTGTTCAAAGCCAATTTACTACAAATCCAATAAAAACTCTGTGACTCTGCTTTAGATTTTAGATCTAAATTAAGCAAACCCCCCCCAAAAAAGGTCTTTGTCATAACAAATACAATATTTGGTCAAAATGAAGGCTGTTGATTAAGGCTTTTGACTTTTTGAATGCTGCGAATGTTCCGGTGTATTTCATCACTTTTCACCAAGCACAACAAGAGATTCTGATATGTTCTGTTTTAATATTTGTTCTAGTAGTAAAACTACTGTATCTACTAGGG
>NW_005187791.1:168646-174395 GCF_000239375.1 Pundamilia nyererei | reverse complement strand
TTTTTTCGGTACCGGTACTAGTTTTATTTTGTTGTATTTATCCGCGACACCTTAAAGGCCGGTCCATGAAAATATTGTCGGGCATAAACCGGTCTGTGGCGCAAAGGTTGGGGACCGCTGCTTTAATCGCATTGGCAGTTTGTTTAGGAGCATGTCATGGTGAAAACTGAAGCCAGTGTCAATCGGACACGCCAGATTCTATTGCATAGTGGATGAAAATCTGATTATACTTTTCTGTATTCATAATTTCATCAATTTTGACAAGATCTCCAACACCACTGACTGAAATGCAGTCACAAACCATGACAGAGGCTCCGCCGTGTTTTTCACATGGCTGAAGACCCTCAAGAAAAACTCTGAAAGACCTGTAGGCACCGGGGAACTACTGGATATAACCACTTAAAAAAAAAAACCTCAGACAAAGTCTATCTTCTTGAAAGCAAAGTATAAAGAAACATGTCTTCTGTCATGATCAATATTGAATGAGCACGACCTTTCGAGGAGAAAGAGTTTGAATAAATGCATCCATCAAATCAGAAATAACTCCTTTCTGAGTCGTCATTTCATTTACATCTTTGAAGATTCATGACAGATCTTGTTTTTCTTAGAATTTGAAAATACTAATAGGCATTTTATTTTCTGAAAGGAAAACAAAGAAATGGCACGACAGAAGAAGGAAGGATAACAAGTGGCCCTTTGAGTAATTAGATTTCTGCTTTCGTTATTAGCAGAGGAAAGACATTTTTAAAAGTCAAAGCCGAGGGGAATTGACGAAAATGTCAATAACTGTGAAAATAGGTTTTCTCTGCTCTTTGAGGGCTAAAGAGAAAACAAGACCAAATGTGGTGCTCATAAAAACACACGCGGTGTTAAGGGAACCGGTTATATCTAAGGCTGCATTATCATGTTTCTTGGACCCATCTTCATTCTCTGATTTTGGCAATCATTGCACAGAACAGGCTAATTAATTTTACATTAATTAATTTTTTTAAGTTTGCTGTTCAAAATTGCAAACTCCGACTAGTGATAGTCTGAAAGTTGTATTATAAGCCTGTGAAAAGCAAGAGCACACGCAATCAGAGCGATATGGCCACATAAATGGTGTATTGTGGCCCTGTTAAACGGGGCCTTAACCAGGGCGCCCAGCTAGCATTCAGTGAGTGACGCCCCCACAGCCGCATGTTGCTTTGTATATACGGGAGATTTATACGGTCCAGTTATCAAGCAGCAGCATGTACTGTATGCGTTCTTGTATTCCACATGGACATGCTGCCCAGTGAGGCCACAAAACAGCCTCGCTCATCAGTGAAAAGACAAGAAGGCTTCACTTTGTTTTCCCCTCTCATATCTTTATTGGTGTGTGAGAACATGTTCTAGACAGGGGCATTGTTCATGTCGTGCTCTTTCATCCCTAAATGCATACAGCAATAGTGTCAAAGACTCAAATCCCCTATTAGCTGGCTTTGCAAATGCCTCTGTAGTTTGCAACAGGAAGCAGCGGTTCTCGACCACGGTTGGTTTTGCAGTGACAAAGGCGTCACCTGCCCATACCACACTGTAGTGGGATGGTCAGGCCCAGAAGCAGTGCCAGCGTTTCTTTGGTGTTTGACACCAGCTTTTCTTTGTAACGACAGAGTGAATGTGGAAGAAAGTGCACAGCATTTCTGAAGGCAGCATGAGACGTACATGTTCATCGTCTCCTCTGTAGACGGACGGTACAGTGAATGCACTTGATGTTCTGGGACAAAAGGTCCTCAGGAAACACCTTGTGTCACCTGACTCTTCTACCTTTTACACCTTTAGCTTGCTTAGAGCTTAAACCATGTGTTTAGTTACAATTTTGCACCTTTCCCACAGCTTGGCCTTTAATAAGTTGAAATGTCGTCTGGTGTAGACTTCCTGTTCTGTTGTTGGACAAGTATAAAAAGAAAAAAATCATCACCTGATGACATTTGGGTGGTTTTGAGATACAATTTCCAGCAAATATGGTTCCTTTTTTGCTCTCCACACACTGAGTGTACAATGGAGAACAAGTGCACCAAAAGCTAAAACATTTCTGGGACTTGTTCCATGCTGTAACATTCTGCAGAGTCTTATGTGTAGATTAGAAGTAGTCAAAGTGAACTGATGGACGAAGAATTACAGGTGAAAGGCTGCTTGCTGCCATAAGGAAAGCATGAAAACAATGAGTCTGTTTTACTGCTTACAGATTTTCTTGCATTAAATCTTAAATCTCACGCTGTTCAAGAAGTAACCACAGTTGTCACCAAATCAGCTGGGACTCAAAAAGAAAGAAAACTTTTTGGTTTGTTCTGTCGTTGCACTGTAAAATGGTAAAAAGGACGACGGGGAGATGCACAAAAGAGCGTTGTTGCTTCCTTCGGCCGTTGCTGGGAGTTCTGGGTTCCAGTCCTCTATTTTATGGCCTGGCGGTGATATAAAAGAGCCTCTAAACTCTACCAAGCTGCCATTACCATAAGTAAACCCCGCAAAGCACGTCAGTGCTGTGGGCAAATATCAGGGCGGCACAGGTTCCCCTCTCTCTCGGCAGCAGAGCACAATCCTCAGCCTTATAGAAATCCAGGGACGGGCTGACACTCCAGGGACAATCTTTTCACTCTCTGCCATCTTCCAGTTTTTCTCTCTCTTTTTTTTTCCCATTCTGCACATAAAGCAGATTTTGCTAAGTGTGTAATCATCGTGCACTTGCTGGATTTAGTTTAAATCCTGCATGCCAGCTCTCATTTTCTATGCTCTAATCATCTTTCTCAAGGAAATGATCAGTGAAGCTAGCAAGCACCTTCTTCATTCTCCTTTTTCTGTTTTCACTCATTTCTACTCATTATCTCCTTTTCTTCCTTCATGTTACTCGCCTCTTTCTCCCTCACTTTCCTCTCCTTCTGCTGCTCTCCCAGGGTGGAATGCAGCTGTGTGGGCCAGTGTCAACTGTGGTCTATCTGTTGTCGTAGCCAGCAGCCTGCAGGCTCAGAGTCAACAGGGCTGGAGCGGCCTGCCACTGGGCTAAGTGAATAATTGCACTGTAAGACGACCGCTGCTTCACGGCTACACCACCGCACACACCACTCGCACTTCGCACACCCACACAGAGCTACACATACACACACACCTGACAAAAGCACGCTGAACACAGCTGGTTTTACTCGCTAAAGCTTTAAAGACATCTGATGTTTGAGCAGCAGACCCAAAGAATGACAGATTGTGCACCACAAGTAAACTTTTATCTATTTCTGTGGTGTGTGCAGCAGTTTTAACTGCTTTAATTGTTTTTGACATATTGAGCACCGAATGTGAAACAAAACTTTCAGCTCTGTGAATCTGTTTTAGTTTCTGGACAATAAGAAGTGCATGCTGTGCTTGTGTGTACATATCTTACATACACTATGTGAAAAAGGTATTTGGCCACCTACACATTAAATTTACTAAAGCTTTTATGCTATCCTATCCTACAACCCTAGGCATCAGTATGGTGCAGCTACAAAAGCTTCCACCCCTCTGGGAAGGGTTTCTACAAGAGTCTGGAATAAATCTGTGGAAATCTTTACCCATTCATCCAGAAGAGCATTTGTGAGGTCAGACACTGATACTGGACTCACAATTTTTGATATAGTTCATCCCAAAGGATGGGGTTGAATGGGGTTAAACTCACCAAAATGCATCCAACCATGCCTTTTTTGGACTTTATGTACTGGATCACAGTCATGCGGGAACAGAATAAGGACCCTCCCCAAACTCTTCTCAAAGCTTGTACTCACCTGGTGTATTGTTTTGTATGTGCTGTTAATTTATGCAACTTATAATAGTACTGCTGTCCTTCTTGGCCAGGATGCTCTTGTAAAAGAGATTCAATCTTAAGAGTAGGGATGGGTACCGGTTCTGACATAAACGGTAGTAACCAGACCGAAAAGCAGCGCACATTTCGGTGCTTTTTTCCCCCTGAGCTGTCACACACTTCAGATTCTAGCCAATCATTTTACCTTTGCGAGCGTAGTAGGCGGGTCCAGGTACGTACGTTCTGTTAGAGCAGAGCTACAGATTAAAAATGCCCAAGGCGAAGCGGTCAAAAGTCTGGCTGTACTTCACAGCAAAATATGCAAACTCAGCAGCAACAAGTGCTTTAAGCTGATACTGTGATACTGTCAAAGGAGGTAACACCTCGAATCTGATGAAACACCTGGCGACGCATAGCGTTTTTTTAAAAGCCGAGAAATGCGCCATATTTGATAGCTTGCTGCGAGACCTCACACCGTGCACATCTACTGCGGGTTGCCTGTTATCGGACCCGGAGTTAGCAACATCCCCCAAGAACCCGAAGAGGAGAGTCCTGGCCCCTAGCCCTGCCAGTGTAGCAGAAATGATGAGGATGATGATGTAGCAGCAGCCGTTCTTCTCTGCGTGAGTAGCTTAATGTTGTTCGTGTGTAATTTACGTTGAGTAGGCTAACCACGTTATTACATTAATGCATGTAAGGTGAACTAGCAAACATCATCATAGCTACATGCGGCTGTCTTCTTGTTTGATGGCAGATGCTCCCTTCACCCTGGCCAAAAAGGCTAAAATGACCAAAGAAAAAGTGTAAAACAGCTGAACATGAGAGGTTTTTGGACAAAGTTTGTGTTCTCCATTCTTTAAGCACCGGTTCGAGCACCATTAAAGTACCAGTTTGGCACTGGTATCGGATAAAACCTAAACGATACCCATCCCTACTTAAGAGTTTATTTTCTCCGGGTTAAATAGAGGTTTATTTTTTTAAAACTGCTCCAGAGTTTACTGGTAGTGTGCTTTATGCTTGGCATTGTACTTGATGTAAGGCAGTTGAAATTTCACCAACTGACTTGCTGCTTTGGTGGCACATTATAGTAGTACCACACCCAAATTCACTGAGCTATGTTGTTATGTAAAGGGAGAGTGGCTTTATAAACATTCAAGAAAAGACACCTGCAAAAGCACCTGTGGAAATGTGGAAGTTTAAGAGGACCAAGAACAGAGCCCTGGGGAACTCCAAAGGTAATTGGAGTTCTTCACTACTAACACAGCCCTCAAGCCAGTTAGTCTTAATATTCAAATATCCAATACATTAAAGGAAATAACAGTAAATATAGCTGTCATATTTTGGTAAAAAACAGTAACTTTTTACTATTCAAACTATCAGTGTCAAGCTGATGTTTCTTAGCGCTCACTGTACTGAACTACACTTACCTACACTTGCACTCTCTCTACTGCTCTCATGTAGGGAATGCTGGGAGACCCTGACAGCCTAATCTGGATGTGATTAATGGAGCAGTGCTCAGTGCCATCTAAATAATGCTAGATGTGAGTCTACATGGCAGCTACTGGACATTAAACTTTCAATGTGTGTGTGTAATTCTCATGTGTGCATTCAGCAAATAGATGAGTCTGCACTGCCAAAACAAAGTGTATGCACATGCGTATGTGTGTGTGGGGACCGCACCAGTCTTTCGCAGTGGGAAGTCATCCCGGGGGTTGTAGACGCCCAGCACAGGGTGGTTGTAGGTGGACACGCCAGTCTGTGGAGGCGAGCTCTGGTCCAAAGAGCTGTGCTGGGTTTTGCTGCAAAACACACACACACACACACACACACACACACACACACAGTATTAAAGAGGCCACCAAGATCATCCCGGGGGTTGTAGACGCCCAGCACAGGGTGGTTGTAGGTGGACACGCCAGTCTGTGGAGGCGAGCTCTGGTCCAAAGAGCTGTGCTGGGT
>NW_005187791.1:164653-168626 GCF_000239375.1 Pundamilia nyererei | reverse complement strand
ACACACACACACACACACACACACACACACACACACAGTATTAAAGGGGCCACCAAGATCACAAAACATGTGCAACAAGGCAAAACACCGATAACTCACTGTACACGTGACTCAATGAGTAATCCAGACAAAGTAACGAACTTCATGGCTGTCATAGATCTTTATGATTAAAGCATCATGCAAATCCCTTGGCAAGAACACAGAAATGTGCTGCCATCTGTTCACTGCCTGCAAAATAAGGTGGTGTTTGCAGGCAAAGTTAAGCCGTGTTGGCTTTGACCCAAATGCATGTTCCTGACAAGCGGATGCACACACTTGTCTCTTCCAAACTGAGTCCAATGAGTGGAGAAATTTAGATTACAGAGAGAGGCGTAGAAAAGGAGAGAAGCAGGCAGATATAGAAAGATACACTTTGTGTTACTTTGAGCTGTTGAAAGTCAACACTTGTGGGTGTTTCACTGGGTCACACATCAAGATTATGTAACGTTATTTATTTGGTTTTGCGTTTGCAATTTGTGGTTTCAGTCCTTTTTTGTTGTAGCACAAAGACGCATGTAGTCATAGGGAATAATATTCGGATGTGCTACATCCAGGGCTGAACTTCAAAGCTAAATATATGTCAGGCCTGTGTCAGCAGTAGTGAGCGCTAATATTAATTTAAGGGCTGTGCTTTTATTCTACAGTTCTGAGTTATTTACACAGAGAGAAAAGTCAACTGCATATACATTTTCATACAAAATATACAATTAGCTGATGGCACGTTACACTGGTTGAACTAAAGTCTCTCACCTGAGTTGCAAAGTTCTAGGAGTTTGAGAATTGATATTACTGGAAATTCAATTCAAAACTGGAAAATATACTTTTTCCAAGTAAACTAATTAATGACAGTAAAGAATGAATACATGTGAATTTTAATTGTGTTCCCAGTGTCAAAAGTCCCAGAGGACTGTCTTTACTCACCGCGAGTCCATGTCACCATTATTCAACTATTTGTCGTTAAACTCACATCTTCATGTTTCCTTCACACAGAGTCAAACCAGGACTGCAAACTCCTTGCGAGTAGGAAAAGTTGACGTCCAGTGATTGGAGTATTTATATATAAATATAACTGATGTGTGTTTGTATATTAAATTCTGTAGCTTGCATTGAGCACGCTGTCTACAACGTCACTGACGGGCAATAAAAAACATGTGACAGGAGGCCACCAAACCTAGAAAGAGGAAACAGCAAGTGTGCACACCTGCACAAGGCTCCCGAGATGCTACAATAACCATCCAAGGCCAGGTCTTCAATGTGAGGGTCCCTATCATCAGCTTCCAATATGCAGCTCTATCACGTGTGCGTGTGAGCATATGTGTGTGTGCGCGCTGCCATCTTTGTTTCATAACCCTGCTAGATCCATCTTTCAGTCGGGCTCACACAGTGTGGCAGGTGTGGAGGAGAGGAAGCTCGCTGACAGATTAAGATACAATCCAATACATTATTCAGCCGCTGTCAGAGACAGAATTACCATCCTACACTTAGAAAGACCTGCAGATGCGTTCAGGAGTCTTCTGCTGCTTACAGTCATTACAAAGAATCAGTGGCGGCTCGTGCACTGACAGGAGGGAGAATGATTTAATGTCAAACAAACTTTTTGGTCGAGTGTATCATGTGCATTACTAGCTGAGCTAACACCACAAAAGATGCTCCTCACCGGTACCAGTAGGGAGCGTCGTTGGGGAGGCCTCCTTGGTTGATGCTACGCTGGGCCAGTGCCTTCTTCTTATTCAGGACGAACTCCTGGAGACGCATCTTCACCTCGGTGCTGGCCACAGCGCCTGAAAGAGAAAGCCACGGATAAAGTCATTACAGCTGAATGTATGCTACATCACGAGCAATTACCATAACAAGTTAGCCACCGTGACTGAACTTGTAGGAAGACTGCGGGGAAAAGGGCCAAGTGTCCATGGGTGGTTGACGCGATAGTCGGATGTCTCATCACAATTCTCATAATCAGTTTGATCTTTTTCACTTAAGTGTGAAACGAACCCTCCACTGTAACATGTTTCAAAGCAGATACTGTCTTTGGCTGATCTGTCTTCATTAGGTTTTTAATACTGTGGGTGGCAGAGTGCTGCCTCACAGCAAGTCCTGGGACTTGTGTGGATTCTCTGTGAGTACTCTGGTTCTCTCACAGTCCAAAGACATGCATGGCTTTAGGTTAACTGGTGATTCTACATGTGAATGCGGGCGTGAATGTTGGCCTCTTGTCCAGGGAGTAGCCTGCTTCTCGCTTTATGACAGCTGAGATAGGCTCCAGGCCGCCCCTGCCACCCTAAATTGGATTAGTGGAAGGAAAGAGATGGATGGACTCCAGTTTTAAATGGCTAATCTCTGTAATCACATATCTATTAGGAGTTGGTGGGCATGCGTGTTGTTGTTCCTGGGTTTTTGTTTCCCTTTTCGAGACACGGCGGGGCGGTGCTTGATGGCATTCCGGCGGCGTATCGGACGTCATCAGTGGGAGCATTTATGGAGCTGAGTAACGGACGTCTGGTGTCGCAGTATCGTCGCTTCCACAAGTGGTAACGTGCTTTTGCAAGATTAATCTGTTGCTTCCGCGCTACTGAGCTGCATGTTTTAAGATCCGTCTCCTGCCTGCTTTCCCTCTGCACCAGCCTGTCTCGCCGCCTGCCTGTGTGTGCTGGCCCTCTTTGGATCTGTGACAGAGACTTACCTCGCGCCGGCCTGTGACCACTGCCATACCTGTATTTCAGTGTTTCAAGTAAGCTCTCCAACTCTCCCCGTCCGCCTCAGTTTTACTCTCGACGTTATCCCCTAACTCTGTTTTGTCGCTCGTCCTCAGGTAGCTCCGGTGCGCCATCTATCCTCCCGCATACCTCGGCTCCGTTTCATCCCCTCGGCTCCGTCTCCTCGCACATTTTCCCGGCCACTGTACATAGCTCCTTCCCTTGTAAATATTCCCCTGTCACTGTAAATAAATCTGCTTCACCGCGATCCTGTGCCCGTGTGTGTTTCTGCCACTAAATCCCCCCGTTTAAATTCCCCTAACAATATCTGCATGTTCATATGTAACATCTATAGGCATGAGATGAGACTTCTGGTATTCCAGTGTAACTAGACTATCCCAGCTAAGACCTCCAACAGGAGAGATCTTATTCCTAATCCTCAGATCAGGTAATTTTGGATAACCGATTACTACAGGCAGGTTTAAAGTTTAGAGTTCGTTTGGCGGTGATTTAGTTTTTATTCCTTAGATTCCTGAGTCTGGACTCCTGAGATATAGGACACTGCCCCCAGAAGCTAAGGGGGGAATCAAACATCGCCACAGCTTTGTACCATTTAACACCACTTATTGCACGAATACCTGCTCCAGTATTCTCCTGAAAGCTGTTGCCACTCAGACAAAACATCCACATCACTGCCAGCATATAAAGAAAAGAAGTCAAAATCAGGACCAAAAATGTATTAATGTTTTCTTTCCAGAAAGTCCCATCTTTATCTTCAGAGGAAATTCGACAATCACATGACTCCCTATTAGCAAGGACTTGGCAACAGTGGGAAGTAAAACCTCCCTTTTAACAGGAAGAGGGCTAATTTGTTCAGTTGTCTTGTATTTTCTAAACTTATTATGCATAAATCCCATCTGGAAGCTAAAATCAACTCGTCAACTGGAAGTCATTGAACAGTAAAACTTAAACGTCTGACCTTCCTCAGACGTTTAGGCAGAAATTAG
Source organism: Pundamilia nyererei (assembly GCF_000239375.1). NCBI lineage: Eukaryota > Metazoa > Chordata > Actinopteri > Cichliformes > Cichlidae > Pundamilia > Pundamilia nyererei. Next base: position 164,887 of record NW_005187791.1, on the reverse strand, counting down.
TGTTTGTCTCAGTTTTCTGTGTAATCTGGGGCGCTGAATAGAAAGACACGAAAGTGGGCTTTAAGTAACTGCGACTATCTCCCGATTTTTAAAATGAAAAGAATCAGCGGATTAATTACTAAAATAACCAATCAATCAAAAAACCATGCTCTCGTCTTACAGTGAATCAGCAAAAAACACACTTCCTGGATAAACAACTGTGGAAAGAAAGAAAAACGCTACAAACTAAGAAAT
>NW_005187791.1:149429-164490 GCF_000239375.1 Pundamilia nyererei | reverse complement strand
TTTCCATATAGTGTGTAAACGGCTCTCAGGGACTCCTGTCCACTTGCTTTCAATGAACTGTTGAGAGACATCCAGCAGGCAGCGGTAACAACTCGGCCCAGCTCCAGCCAAGGCCACCGGGCTAATACAGCTCGTTTACCACAGTAAATACACAGGTTCTCCAAGTAAAATGGAAATACACAGACATGCAAACACACACGCACAGAAGCGCACAAACACAACGGTCCTTTTGAACAGAGAGTTCTCGATAACTCTGGCAGATGCTACCAAGCTTCCTGACTGTATAGACAGGAAACAATAGTTCACAGTAGTGGTGGTGGTGGTGGGTGGGGGGTACCCTACACACGACATTATATGCTGTAACTGTAACACTGAACTGAGTGTGAAATCAAATGCTGTTCATAACGTAAGCTACTAATATGGGGACGACAACCTCTAATTATTGTTTCCAGTGTTGTCCTGTTGATGCATCCCAGTAGGTTAAGTTCTGTATGTATTTATGGAAAACATAAATGCACGCAAGTCTCTTGCTTTGGGGACACTCATATGGATCCTATAAACCTGAAGGTATTTATTAAACTCAGAGGAAAGACTCCCACAAACAGTGGTTAGCAACAAGCACAACTTGGCTCCTGTTATGTTTTAGTTAAACCCAGATTAGATTCATTACTGGGTACGACCCAGAGATTCACAGCAGATTCTGTTGTGAGTATAGATGTGGTAGAGAATTCTGTATGACAACTGCAGGTTCGTAGGAGCTTTGATCAGCTTAGATAGTGACATACTGAGGCACCAGTGGTGACAAAGTGTGAACTGAAGATGAGAGAAAATAAATAAGTTACATTTGCTGTTATACTGGTTCAATATATGATTTCATATGGTTTTGCTGTTCAAACTGGGAAAGTTGGCTACAGGGCGCAGGCTTGGCTTCAGATTCAGTTTGACTGCTAGCGCTCTCAGTATCACTCATCTTGCTTCAACTTACTTTCTTGGCCCCTCTCCTTGTTCTTCAGCAGCAGCAGCTTCTGTTCTCTCTGCTGCTTCTCCAGCTCCTGCTCCCGACGGTGGTTCTCCATCTTCCTCTGATGTTCCAGCAGCTCCTGCTGGTGCTTCAAAGCCAGGAGCTCCTGTTGCTGCTGCACGAAGAAAGACCACAATCACATTAGCAAATATTCACCAAACGGGCGACTGATTGCAGATAATTCCAAGTATCCTGCACGGAAGTTTGGAACTGTTCCTTATTAGCCCTCACATCTATCTGTCTACATATCATGAGATGAGATAAGATAGGCTTTATTAGTCACAGAGTTGGGAAATTCACATTGTTAGAGCAGCAGAGTGAACACAGCAGGAATAAATAGGTCAACAACAATACGAGCATGCAAAAACACAGAAAACTACAAGGTTATATACAATATTTACCATATTCACAAGAGCTTTATGTTTCCTTCTCCGTAATCACCACACATGTCCAAACAACAAACTCATCCCATACTTTTGTGAGCATGTCTCAAGTCACTACAGTCACTGCTGTTGCTATGCTACGTACCAGTGACCACGTGAAACTCACAAATACGCTTTTTCTAATAGTTCAATTCAATTTTATCTATACAGCAACAAATCACAATGACAGTTACCTCAAGGTGCTTAATATTGTAAGACAAAGACCACAATAATGCAGAGAAAATTCCAACAATCAGATGACCGTCTGTAAACAAGCATTTTGGTGACAGTAGGAAGGAAAAACTCCCTTTTAACAGGGAGAAACTTCCAGCAGATCCATGTGGCCAGCTGCTGCGACTGGCTGGGGTCGGTAGTATACAGTAGGCTACTGTATATGAAGAACTATTACCACTTGGGTCATTCCACATAAATCAACCGTTTTTTATAAAGTTCCCACGTGACCCCCTCAGAATCACATCATTGATTTTTTATGTATGATACAATTAGTGCATTTAATGAAGAAGTGCAAAGGTTTTACACTCTGAGGTGGGTGAAAGCATTTTTGAGCCCTCACATCTGTAAGAACAAGAGACAGACATTCAATTTTCAGGCCTAAAACTCAGCTCCAGATGTCACAACCTGAAGCCAAAATCAATTTCTGTTGCATCAACTTGACAGGATATATCACATTTTCAGTAGCAAAGCTGCACCAATTTAATGTCTATGATGCAGAGGAGCAGGAACAAGCATTAGTGCCTTAGAAGTTTCATTTGTGGCTTTAACCTCAAGAAGGGAATTTTGGGGGTTCATTTTTAAAGGTCATGTCAACATGAAGGATTGGTTGGTTGATCAAAACAGGTCACGTCATATGAAAGGTCTCATTGTTTACCTACATTTTGATCCTAGGCTCACCTTCAATCCATGATTACTTTCTTATATAGTCATATTTTCACTTTGTGGCTGTGAAATGGTGTTAACTTGCACTTTGGACGCGCTTTTTGCACCGATCGAACAACTTTAAGTCCCGAAGACGTTTTATTTCCCCACAATCTGAGTGCACATAAGAGCCTGAATCACAGTGGCTCTTCCAGATCAGTGGATCTGAGTATTAAACACAAGTGTCACAGCAAATGGATGGTCCATATGACATGTGACATCATCATCATATGGCAAAAGAATCTGAACAGGAAACAAAACAATCACCGTCTGTGATCCCGGACATTCCGGATGCTCAAATTCGAACGACTTTTAAGAACGTCAGGAGCTTAAAGGAAAGAAAATCATAGCATGATGGTAAAGTTTTATATGCCTAAATTAAATATACTAAATCTATTGCACCAAAGAAATCCGCTGATGCTACTGGCTCACTTCACGGACTAAACCCGCTCGCCTTATCAGATACCATCACTTTGCAAAGATCTTTAAAATGCAACCATTTCAATACTTGGTCGTCTTTAAAAGTCGAGTAGTCCCATTTCTGCTTTGCTTGAGTTGCCATCTGAAGTAAATACATCTGACAGCTGTTTAAAGAAAAAAAAGGAGGGGGAAAGAAATAAAACCTTTGCAGTTCTATAAAAAAATCCCCAAAAACCTCAGGCCAGAAGCTTAAGCCTTTAAATAAATATAAACAATTTAACAGGGGGATGAGGCTTTAGTAAAAAAACACATAATCCAATCTGCTTACTTCCTCAGAAAAAAGACAGAAGAGCATCTGTTAAATGCTCTGAAATCTGCCTTCCCTGTGCTTTTATACCGCAGAAACAAACTCACCTGTGCCCTGACGGCTTGTGCTGAAACCAAAAAGGTCAAAAATAAAATCACAGTAAAAGCCAACCTGTGCTTGGAGACACCTCTTCGTCCCACTTGAGTGTCCTAAGACCCAGAGCCTGACTGTGGATAAAAGCATCAATTAAATTAAACGCAGGCTGAAGCTCACTTTCACCCTTTTCGCAGCCGTAATTTCAACAACATAAAGTACAGAGTGAAGCCTCCGAATCACTTTGTAATATGGAATAAATAGGCAAGCTGCCTGCACTCCGCCGGCAACATAATGACCTCTCGCTGATGTGCCAAGGAATCAACACCCTGGGCTCCTTTCTCCCTTATCATTGTGAAACCAGTGGCAATATTTGATTAGTTTACTGTAATCAAGTCGTGATGGCGTCTTTTTATTTTTTTAAGAAGTGTAAATAAACGCTCAGTAGCCGGGACATGCGCTCGTGTTTACCGCCAGGGTAAATCAAATGCTCGAGACCGGTCTGTGAATAAATTAGCGGCTGAAGGTGAGAGGAAGGTGAGGTGGGGCCCGTGAGAAAAGCTCATCGGCTGTCTGGCTGGCTTCCAGCCCGACGCCTGAATCCTTTTTCCTTTTTTTGGTCTTTCAATCGAGGTTGGGGGATAAGGGATTGAGTGGGTGGCAAGGCTCAAAGTAACCTCGCCACCCACATTCACACAGCCCAAACCCCTGTGGCTCACTAGGCCAGAGATGTACACAGCGCTTTGAGGGCCCCGAAAAGCGCTATATAAATGCAATCCATTATTATCATTATTATTATTATTATTATAGAAAATGTTGCCACTTTTTGACTAAATAGTTTCCGACTGTCTCAATTTCTGAGAGTTCCCCGTTGTTAGCATGTGAATCAGCGTATGTACGCCTGCTGCTATGAGTACTCGAGTATGTGCTACTGTGGGCATGTGTTCGAGTGCTTGCTGACATTTAAGAGGATGTTTAGGTTTTAATGGCTGTAGATTTCTGTGCGTGCACACAGGAGCTGATTGAGGACAGGCCTCACTGCTCAGTCTGTGCGTCACTCTCCTCCATCTGCGCGCCGCCACAACTCAAACGCACCTTCAGAGATCCTCGCTCATCCCTCGGCATCACAAAAATGACAAAACAGGACGGAAAACTTTGGTGTTCCTCCACAGCAAAAGAAGTGCGTATTCCCGCTCCTCCAGAACATCTTATGTACGCGTTCCAGCAAACGCGCGTTCCAACTTCTTATCTGACGCGCGGCTTTTATTTTGACAGCGAATACGCACCTGCGGACCACTTATGTGCAGCCCTGTGTACGGAATTTACAATAAATGCATCATAATTCCCTGTAGTCTGAAGGTTTTACATATCAGAACATAGTAAAAATGTAATCTGGTCCTTAGCAGCTCTTAACATGAGGTAAATACAACCTACAACAGATTAGTTAACAAAATGCAGAGGTGCACCCTTCCAGCTTTCTAAGTCCTGCTAATCATATGCACTTGATTAGCTGATCACCAGTCATTCTGAGCACCTCTGTAAAAGCAGAAGTTTTGTAAGGTTGCTGGTCTGGAGCATTCAGTTGTGTGTTAACACGATGCCAAGGAGGAAAAAACAAAGGCAACTCGTGCTGCCCATCAGTCTGGGAAGCATTGTAAGGTCATTTCCAAACAATCTGAAGTCCATTATTCTGCACTGGGAAAGATTATTCACAAGTACAAAACATTCAAGACAGTTGCCAGTCTTCCCAGGAGTGGACAACTCACCCCAAATTCACCTCAAGGTCAGTGCGTGCAATGCTCGGAGACGCTGCAAAAAACCCAAGAGCTACATCTCAGACTCTGCAGGCTTCAGTTAAAATGGTAAATGTTAAAGTTCATGACAGTGCAGCTGGAAAAAGACCGAACAGGTTGGAGGGTAACAAGGGGCAAATCTCTTTTCTTTAAAATAACAGGACAAGAACAATTTCTGTTTGCAAAGCTGCATCTGAACAGAACACAAGACTTCTGAAACAACGTCCTTTGGATGAGACCAAAGTTTGACCATGACGCACAACAACCAAATACATCATACCAGCTGTCAAGCATGGTGGTGAAGGGCCACGATTTGGCCTCGGCACCTTGTAGTCATTGATACAATGATGAAATCCACTCTATACCACAGTAGAGTCAAAGTGAGGTCGTCTGTCCAACAGATAAAGTTGGACCCAAACGGGGTCGTGCAACAGGACCATGATCCCACTTTCACACAAGACTGAATGGATCATTTTAAACGTCTAGAAAGGAAAAAGATACAATAGAGTGAAATTAGAGGAAGAGAAAAAATGTAAACCAAAAGTAAGAGACAGAAGAAAGTAGGAGGAGCGGATGACACACAAACAAATGAGGGAAAAGTTTAAATGTGAAGACACAAGGAAGAAGTGAGAGAAGGAACAAGAAAAGAGAAAATTAGAGACGGGAAGAACAAGGGGGGGGGAAAGCAGAACCAGTAAGGAAGAAGGAAGCACAAAAAGACAAAGGCAAGACAAGCTCGAAAGAAACAAGAGAAAAGAAAAGAATAAAAAGGTTCGGAAAGAGGGAAGCTGAGAACCAAGAGATCAAGAGAGCAAAGACTTGCATGTGACATTCAAACTAATGTAATCCTGCACGTCGCCATCTGATCTTCTGCCCCCACAATCCATTTTCAGACAATTTATTCTAAGTCCTGAAATAATAAGTAGTTCAGCTGTATCTGCGTGTATTACAATTCATATTACAGCAGTATTCTTCTAAAAAAGAGCAAATACTGGAATATCTTTATGTGACATTTCTGCCTCTCGGGAGCGCTCCGGCGCTCTCGGGGGTGGGGGGCTGATGTATTAAAGCTTCGGCGTGTGGGCGTGATGATCTAGATTCACTTTGTATTTCCAGGTCACTGTGACATGTGATCCAAGCTCCAGCGCACACTCCTGTGCAGCTCTGTTTATGTTCCCCAAGCGTCCGGCCCGGGCCGTTCACACCAAACTGGACTTTTCACTTTTTCACGTCGCCCTGAGCACACCGTATATTTCTGGATATTTAAAGTAAGGCTACAACAGGGCTTGTGCATAACTTATGTAACACCAGGGGGAAAAAGTCTTTCGCACATTTTCCGACTTCAACCACATGCTCATATTGCTCTTCTCCATCTCTGGAGTTAAAATAAATGAAGGCAGACTGCCTCCTTGTTCTCTGCTGCCTCTTCACTCGCAGCATTTAAAGCTCTCACAGGCTGAGTTTAGTCTGCTAATGAAGAATCCCGCAGCAGACTACATCAAAGTCTGTCTTTGCTTTGTTTAGGACAGTTTTAAATAGGTTTGAGTAACAGGCCCGCTGCTCTGCTTTTACACTGATGGAAGAATTAAAGTGAAATCAGTGTCCAACACAGCGTTTGTTCCTCGCTGACAACAACAATATTACAACCTGCGTATTTAAAACAACAAAAAAATATTAACAGTTTTACTGCTTCACTCTTCAGGGCTTATTAGCTGCATTTACAATGATCGTGGCGAGAGCAGATGCTTACCAGAAGTCTGACAAATTTAAAATTAGTAACCAATCCATACAAAAAACTCAAATTTCTTTGAGGATTATCCATTTGCAGCAGTGTCGATACCTCAAAACACTGAACATCACTCTGAGGAATTTCAACAGGTCAGTAAAGCTCCTGTTTCAACCACGCTGACGTATTTGAAAGTTATAATAAACGTCAACACATTAATGTTAGCCGTTTAGCTATTAGCAGTTACCCAATAGCCATGTTACGGTGAATTTACGGTAAAGTGGGTAGGTATTAATCTAGACTGAGCCTTCTGAGTCTGCAACCTACGTAAATGTGCTTGTGTGCAGTCCTCCGGAAAGACCGCGACCAGGTCTAATGCTGATCTGTTGAGCTGTGGACCAGAAGAGGCTGTTGTCTGTTTTCAATACTCTGCTGCTTTTAAAGCCAAGTGTTGAATATTTAAAAGTAGAATGGGAGGCAGAGCCTGCAGCTTTCAGGTCCATCTGTGGAACCAGCTCCCAGTTTGGATTCAGGAGGCAGATATGATAAATCATATAGTTAGGGCTGGATCAGGTGACCCTGAATCCTCCCTTAGTTATGCTGCAATTGATCTAAGCTGCTGGACGCTTCCCATGATGCACTGAGTGTTTCTGTGCTTATACACCTCTCTGTATTTGGTCATCAGTTATGATTAATCTCTGGCTCTTTTCCACAGCATGTCTCCTCTCAACCACAACTAGTCTGATTCTGCCTGAGGCTTCTTCCTGTTAAAAGGGAGCTTTTCGTCCCCACCGTCTCCAAGTGGTTGCTCATAGGGGAGGGTCTGATTGTTGGGGTTTCTCTGTCTTTACTTTACATTATAAAGTGCCTCGAGGCGACTCATGTGATTTGGTGCTAAATAAAACTGAAGTGAACTAGTTCGAGTACTTGATAAAGGTGATGCAACACAAATAAGGCTGTGTGTATTATTTGCTTCTAGAAAGTTGTGCCTATCTAAAGCGCTTTTGCGACTCTTGTTGTGATTCGGCCCTGTATAAATAAAGTTGAATTGAACTGAATTTTCAACAACAAATCTGCAAAATAAAGAATGAAAAAGTCAAAGTCCAGACCTCAAACCGACTGAAATACTGCGGTCAGACATTAAGAGCTGTGCATAAACGAGTGGCTGCAACCCACAGTAAATGGAAGCAGACTAAAACAGACTAAGACTGTGAAAAAATTGCCCCAGACTGATAAAGTCATGCAGAAAAAAAGGTTTGTCTACAAGCTCCTGAATCATGGAGCGTGCCTACTACTGAGGGTGGATTTCAATCATTTCCGAACCGGATCAGAACAGGGTTGGAATGTTCTGAACAGGCGGCACAGAAAGCCTCCTACTGGATTTTAGCGTGTTCCTTGTCAAGTCTAGAAAAACATTTTCTTCCAGCATTGTTAGCAGCCCTTCCTTTGTTCACAGACGGACTCACAGGTGAACTAGCTGTGATTGGTGGAATCACTGTGCAATCAAATAATCCTGCCGGGCCGTCACAGCTTCAACTGCTCTTCTTTAAGGACTGCTAGTGCCATTTCTGGAAAACGTGGGCCAAATTTTTCAGATTTGTTTTGAATGCCTCCTTTTTTTCCAGCACTTGAACTTCATTCATTGACAAACACGCGGCCGTACCTGAATGTGCTCCTGCAGCTGGGCCTCATGCTGGCGGGACAGCTGCTCATGCTGCCTCTGGAACTCTGCGATGAGGATCTGCCGCTGGATCTGCTGCTTCTGTTTCAGGGCCAGCAGCTCAGCCTGCAGCTGCTGCTCGTGCACCGATGCCGCCACCACGCTGCCGCCGCCGGGCTGGCCGGGCGACTGCTGGGCGGGCGGGGAGAGCGAGGACACCTGCTGCTGCTGCTGGTGATGGTCCACGCGCAGATCCATGGGGATGGCGGCCGGCGGGAGACGAAGGGGCAGCGCAGAGTTGATGTCGACTGCAAGGGAAGATGACGGGAGAGAAGAAGAAAGGCATCTGCTTTTTTAGTTTGCTCCTGACAGGTGGTGACACCTCACAGCAAAGCAAGCTGCCAACATTATCATCACCATCATCTCACCACAGATTATTAAAACATTCATATTTTCTAACCGAAAGCCTCGCCAGACACTCAGCGAGCATCAGCTCCTCGTGTTTTTTTTGCAGCTTCACAAGTAGCAAAGTAAAGCTTAGAAACGCACAGATTGAACCCACTATCACGTGAAAGCAATTAATAAAAGTCTATTGACACCCAGCAGCAGAAAATAGGAAAAAGGAGAGTGGATCCCAACGGCTCTCTGTAACATGTTCACATGTGTCACATTGATCCTGTTCTCGAGCACTTAAAGCTGCAAGGTTGCGTGGATGAATGGGATTAAATCAAAGCCCTACTAACTGTTGTTCTGTGTTTCTACCTGCCTGAAAAGCGCCTGAAAAGTCACTCGAAGCTCTGCGGTTTCACGCTCCCCAGCAGCTGTGCAGTTTTAGGACGGAAGCATACCTGCGTATCTGCTCGCCTTCATTTCAAAATCCGGCCTCAAGTGAACATGCAATGTAAGGTCGAAGGATTTCCCCTGATTATAAATCACCTTAATCGCCACATATATGTTGCTTTTTCCTGCTTATACCACTTCCAGGAATGTTTTCCAACAGTCATCCCTGACCTCTGATCCCTGAGAGAAAGTGTTAAATAAAGCTTTCATAAAAATAGCGCCCTTTTGTCCCCTCGTCTCTTTTGTATATACAAAAAAAGCCAAACAATCCGGTTTCGTGTGTAATTGCAGAAGCCCGGCGTCTTCCCACAAAGATCGCATTGACCTGGAGCCCGGCTGCGCACAAATCCCTGCCCAGGAAGCCCTCCAATCAGGCAGCTTCCTCCCCATTTAATCTGAATAAATAGGAGTCGATTGGCTGATTATTTACCTACATGTTTGCAGAGAGCGCAGCGAGAGCCAGAGATACTTTGTGTTAATAAAGAGGCAAACACGCCATCAGCGGCACACTTAATAGGAGGGTTCAGAGCCAGGTCTGCTCATAGAAAACACACAGCGGCACATTTACACTCTTTTTTTTTTGAGGATATCGTATTCGTGCTCGACCTTTCAAACAGCCACAAACTGATCACATCTTTGTTTTCCTCAGACAAATCTCTGAAACATTTCCAGTTTGTTCCAGGCTCCAGCACAGACGCACTCTCGCTGCATCACAGAGACGTGTAAAAAGCCTCTTATGGAAGATCCTTGCAATGGATTGCAGACAGACCACAGAAAAAACTTCTGAACGTCCTCCAGTGTAACCGCACATCTCAAACGACTCGGCTTGCCGCCTTCTTGCCGGTGTTTTCCGTGTGCCGGGGTGAAACACATCCACATGGTTGCCGCCATCCATGCCATAGGAGAACAGGGCAGCAACACCCAGCGGCTCCTTAAGGACTTGTCGTCATGTGGGGGATTTTAAAAAACAACAACACAACGTATGAGTCAGTAGTCCGCGCTGGTTGATTTGTTTCAACCCTGCAGGACATGAGGTTTGACATTTCCCAGTCATGAGATCCCTTCTTTCAGCCGGCTATTGCTTTCCTTCCAAGAAAAGAACCTACATGGTTGGATTTTTTGTTCTTTCATTTCCTTTTCCATTTGTGAATCTGCTTAACAAGGTACCCAATATTTAATTAAAAATGGAGCAACGCCCTGAGTTTTGGCTCCTCTCTGGCCCTTTGCTCATTTTAGAAGCGACGATGGTTACAATCTGGAAACCGACCAGCAGGCGAGGAGGGAACGAGCGAGGTGAGCTCGATTAAGACAGACGAACTCCCACAGCCGTGAATCACTGTGCAGAGCAAAGACGGAGAAGCAGTCCGATCTAAAGATAAATGAAACGCATGGAAAACTTTGGGTTTTGCTTTTTAAAGAAGGAACCGGCTGCTGAGGTTGTAGTGAAACTCCCATACCGCTGTCAGCCGTAATTGTGAAGGCTTGATGGAAGATTTCCATGAGATTTACAAACTACACGAAATACAGGCGTGTTCCCTCCTGATGTTTCTTAACATAAAAACGAGGAACCAGCGATTCTGCGTTCATCCAAAAGCAGAAGCAGAGAGAACCTGACCCAGCGGTTGAAGCTGTATCATAAAGGGCGTCAGGTAGTGAGCACATCTGACGAGTGTCTAGCTGTGTGCCTGAGGTAAAATAGTATTATTTGACTTTTTCCACTGCATTTGGCAACACGCTTGTTGCCAAATGCAGTGGTCTTATTGGTCGAATCTGCTCATTTGGATCAGAAAAATCTGAAAAACTAAACATATCAAATTCGTGGTTGTGAGCCTCTGCTTTAGTGAGTCTGAAAAAAACCAAAAACTGTTTTACACGCAAAATGATCAAATGTTACGTGTCTAAAGGCCTTAAAGCAGCTGACGGATGGATGAATGTCTCTACCTGTTCATGTAATGAATAACATCAAACTTCTATGTGACACATTGCAGGAGCTGTGAAAATCACTCACAACTATTTAAAAGACAAACTGCTCCACACAACAGTCCAACAGTATAGGACCAAGCAGTTAAATGCACATGCTGTATTTAAACTCTGGACCTCCAAAGGTCCTGAAAAGATTCACGATCTTATCACATCCTTTGAAGAACTGAGGCGCGAGTTTAACCTGTACAGAACTAAAGCTATCAAAAGCTTATCAGCATAATTCTTTCAGCAGGCTGCCACAGACTGTTTGAGAGCGTTGGCCTCTTCTGCTTTGAAAAGTTGCTTTTCTTGCTCTTCAGTCATCATTTTTCCCGCGTCTGAACGAGCTACTTCACAGTCCTCTGCTAGCTGAAGGTTAAAAAGCACTCCGTGCTGCGCTTTCAGGCCTGCAATCTGACGTCCTGGTTGGAATAAGGCCTATTTCTTCCTTTTTCATTCATTTTTTTCCTCATCTAATATTAGCTAAAGCAAGTGCTAAGAGAGGAGTGGGGAAAGCACACCGCAGATGTGTTTACGGCTGAAAACTACACTTATCAAAGTGCCGCGGCTCTTAATGCAAACCCATAACTCATAAACACACTCTCTCCCCGAACATTGTGTTCTTCTGCCACAAGAAAACACACACAAGCCTCACACACACTCTCGCTGATGGTCACGCACAAACACACCTCACATCTCAGGCACCGGCGCTAATTGCGAGCCGCACAAAAGGAGAAGATGATGCAGAAAAGACGAGAGAAAGGTGTGAATCAGAGCGGCCGTTAAACGCACCCATCAGTGCTCTCCTCCTCCTCCTCCTCCTCTTCGTCCTCTCCTCCTTGTTTTTCCTCCTCCCCTCTTCCTTCTTCTTCTTTTAGGGCCGTTACAAGGAAGGACGGTACGTCCTGCACATCTGACTTGTCTTTTCCAGCTCAGCCTCTGTCACTTTTGGCTCGGCTGTCGCCCCCCCGCCTCCTGTTTTAACCTGATGGGCGTCTCTCTCTCTCTCTCTCTGCTCCTTTCTCTCTCCTCCCCTCGTCCCTCGTTTGCCCAGTGGTGACATCACAGGGCAGTCTCAGGCATGCAGCCTGTTTATTCTGCAGCCCTCTGCTTTTCCAGGAACCAGCGTCACACACACACACACACACACACTCTCTCTCCTCCCATACCCTCTCTGCTCTCTTTACTTCTAAGGCCAAGGAAAACCCTCCATGCTCGCTTGTAGACACCGATGTCTCTTCCCCCCTTCTCGCGCTCACTCGGCAGGCCGTCCCATCTGAACTGGCTCGCATGCCTTTTTTTCCTCATTCCCCCCCTTTTACTTGTAATAACTATCCCCCCCCCCCTGCAGTTTTAATGCTGCGAGCTCGTATTCCCAGCCTGGAATTTGCCTACATTTCCCAAACAAATAAAACCGCAAAATGGTTTCAGGTGAACAGAGTGAGGATCCCAGACGTATTAATGCTGCAGGATCGTAGTTAAATTTGGGATTAATGTTAAACACTTCAATCAATTATATCTCGACCAACTCAGATGAATCTAAAGTGGCTTTTTTTTTTAAAAATCCCAGCATCTTCATTTTATTTTGAAATTCTGTTCAGAAGAACAGCTGGAGGTGCACGTGAGCTCTCTACTGCAACATCGCTCTGATGACTACCTGGCTCTCAGCGAGCACAGTGTTTGTCCTTCATGCAAACTGTTCGACTAAACTAAAAATAACTGTCAATAGAAGAGATGTGAATTTGGTATTTACAGCTTCCTGTCCTACAGGCGAGTTTTACATTTACAGCCTGAACGTTTAGCTGAGCTCTGAACAGTAACAGCTACTTTTTATTAGGCATTTTGTGACCAAACAGGTTGACAAAGTCAACAAGAAAAAGTCCATCTTATGACATTTAACGACCGTAAACTATAAAATATATGCTTGTAAAAAGTATTTTTAGAGGTCGGTTAAACGTTTAAATGATACAATAATATTTTCACACATGTCATCCTGCTGCTCTGGCTGCAGAGGTTTCATTGCGTTATAACAAAAGCGTCTACGGGACGCACAAACTTGGTAAAAGTTAAGTGCAGCAGCTCAGTGCGTAAATGTAAACAGGCTAACTGGGAGGGAAACTACTGACATGTTGGGCCCCAATCACACAGGCCCAGAGTTGGTTGCTGGAGATTTCTGGAAGTTGCTGTGAAATCAAATGCTGACACCAGCCGAAGACCTCATGAGGGAAAACGGAGTAATCTATGACAGGTTGCTACAGTGAAACTGTTCTTTTTTGTTTTAGGTGCTAACAGATTACCCTCGTCACCGGTAGTTTCCAGACAAGTGTGTGCCTTGTATGCAAAGCACAGTGACTGACCTCACTCTAGTGACTGCCAGCAACCTCCAGCAACCAGTTGCCAACCAGTCACTGAACATACAGTTTTCCATAGAAATCGGTGGTTACCGGGTGGTAAACTAGTTTCTAAGCCTGCGGCACTGGGGCTCTAGTAGTCATTTTACAGCATTAATCAGCAACTTTTTGTAACTGGTCAGGAAATACAAACTTTCCCAGCAACTTGCCAGATGATCCGTACTGCAGGTCTCACACAGGCCTAGTGAGCAAGCGACCACTTTTTGGAGGTAAAAATGACAAATGCTTATGTTTGTGTTTGTGTGAATATCCAAACCAATTCAATAAATCAATACAGCTCTCGAGGTAACTATTTAAAGGTTTTTCAGGTAAAGTGTGAAGTGGAAACACATTAAGTTCTTTTTTAAGCTCCTTTTCATGGAAAAACATGAATGTATGACAAACGGTGCATATGGAGAATCTTCACATCACCACTGGGCATAAACAAAGTTTTCTCTTCTGCTGAGTCTGCTCACTCACGCTGTCTTTACTGTGGATGCTTTATTATGTGAATGACTTGGTCAAGGTCAATAAACTGCATACAGTAGATGTTTATTCACAATCTTATTTCGCTTGAATGAACATCAAGGCAGCCTCGCCTTTACATGTCAAACACACGTGACGTGATCTTAACTAAGCGCGAGCACAGGAGGGGCATACTTCAAAAAAACAAAAACAAAGCAAAAACATTCACAGTCAGTGAAAATCCTTTGAGACCGACCTGCTTCTTAAAAAAAAGAAAAAGATAAACTCTCGTATCGGCACGTCTCCGTGTACAAGCACTGACGTCAAACACGTACCTCAGTTTACTGATGTTGGCCAGATAGAAGATGATATGAGGGCACTTCCACCAAAACCAAAACACTAACAAACGTGCCGTCTCTGCGCGACCGCCGGGACTTCCAGGCTTCTTGCGCAGCTGTACCTGAATCAGACTTGACAGGAGCGAGGACTCCAGCTCAGTTCCAGTTTGTTTCCTCTTGGATCAGCTCAGGCTTCAGAGAGGAAAGACAAAGACGGCTGAAGCCTCAAATCTCTGTTCCCTTTTTCTTCCTTGAAGTTTACACAGAAGATCTCTGAGCATCAACGACAACCTCTCTGACAGCACATAACCTAAACATTTTTCCCTCTATCATCTAACAACTTTGTCCCCCTTTGCCACCTTCCCTGTCAGCTGTTCCTCTACCCTCCATCCCTGTGTCCCCTATCCTGCAGCCCTATTTTGCGTCCTTACCCGCTCGGCAGCTCCCTCCCTCCCTCCTCTCCACCTTTCTTCCCTCTATCTCTCCGCAACAAATCACAATCTGTTTACAACCCCTCGGGCGCACTCCACAACTCTTCTGGCTCCAATTGCGGATCTATTTATACCAGACAATGCAGAGGGCTGGCGTCTCTGATTTGAGACTCGGATAGCACAGCGTATATCCCACAGTCTGACTCGCTGAGCTCCACACTCATTAGGCTTAATAGATGTCATACTGAGAGCCGAGC
>NW_005187791.1:137904-148121 GCF_000239375.1 Pundamilia nyererei | reverse complement strand
GTGCCTGATATGTCTAACTAGCACTTCAAAACCTCCAAGCAGTCGGTTTAGCATTACATAAGATATGTCAGCATCCTAACAAACAAGAAGCTGGCACCAGAGTCTGCGGCTAAATTACGACATCTCTGCTTTGAGCTTCTGCAGATTTGCAGGAAACGCAATTTATTCGGTTAAAAAAAACAAACAAACACAACGCTGGTGAAAAAATGGACCTGCGCAGCTGCGTGCAGGTGCACCGACCAGAGCTTTGCACTGTGTGCAAAGATGCAACCACCAGCATCTGGTTACATTAGGATCACATGACAAAAGCGGCTTTAATGATGCAGCGATGTAGATGCTAAGATTTCCCGCAGCTCTCGCTTCTCAGGAGAAAGAACCAAACGGTCCGGGGTCACACCAAAGCGGAGGGCCCCGAGCCGCTCTGTATCCAAGACAACAGATTTGGAGAATATCTGATGAAGTCACTCCGGCAGATTTCAATATTTTATCAGCGCAGCCGGAAGGCGCGCAGAAAACAACCCCAACAGAGGGAGCGCGTGAAGCCCGTGAAAGACCAAGACGCTTAGGGTCGAACCAAAGATGAAACTTTGCTGTTTGCTCCCCTGAAGCAACAGGCTGTTCGAGCTTACAGCACTTCTTCATCGCTGCTCTGGGAGAGCCGTGGAAAGAGCAGCAGGGGAGGAAATTTATGAATCAGCCTTTTGCCATTTTTGTTTTCTTTTGTAACTATTTTTCAACCACGACAATCCAAATTGTTCTGTGTTAGAAGCATTAGAAGCGCCCTCATTACTGAATTAGATAATGCATTATGCATATATTACCTCAGACTCATTTCTCCTTCAGATTACCTCATCTCTCCATCTGTGCCCCTTTCACTTCTGTACTCTGGCCTCCCTCTGCGCTGCTCCATCTCTCCTCTGTCCTCTCGCTGCTATGAACTCTCCACGCTTGTATGCTGCTAATAAACACTTGGCGATTTGAGCATACTCGGGGTGGCGGGGTTCACAGGAAGTGGTGTGATTTGTTTGGGGGAGATGAAACTGTAATAGTTTGTTTTGGTGTAGTTTCACGTGAGCTCGCAAACACACTGCTGGATTGTCATTCAGCAAAAAAAAAAACCAAGAAAAAGGAAAAACAAACGTCACGCTGACACACCAGCGTAAATAAAACAGAAGTACGGCGTCGTCCCGTCAAACGCCGTCAACCTTCAGTCGGACAAAGTGCAGAGACATCTCTGACGTGATGGCACTTCACAAACGGCACGACAATTTATGACATCCCAGGAGAAACAAACACGCATGCAAAGTGACACAGGATGTGGTTAATAGTGAAATCACGTCTGTTCACACACACACACACACACACACTCTGGTTTATAGAAGCTCACACACACATACACGTGCACCCAAACAAACATCCAGAGTGTCCAACCTGTTGGGATGTGGTTGAGCGCCGATGTCTTCAGGACCTCGAGCGGCTGCTCCTTTCCCAGGATTCCCTCTGTGGGAGAGAGAGAACACTCCGCTTCAAATATGGTCCGCAACATTGAGACAAGCTTCCAGCGACAAACCTAATCGGGCAGTTTTTTAAAAGAAAAAAAGAAACAGAGCCACAGTGCAAACAAGCGGGCTTCAGGTCATCTGCGCTGTGGCCGGCGCGTGCAGCGGCAACGGTACCGACACCTGAGCGCGTTCCATTGGCCGGAGAGAGAAAGCGAGTGGTGAATGCGCGGAGGGTCTTCGCGACCGCGGGGGTGCTCGGAAAAGCTCTGAGGGGACGCCGAGGGGCGCGCGAGTTCAGCGTGCGAGAGGAGAGGAGAGGAGTTGGGGCTCGACTGATGCTGCCTGTGCTCAGCATAGCAAATGTGGCTGGCAGCAAGCAGCGGCGGCAGAGAGGGATGAGGGGGATGGTGGTGGCGGGGAGGTGGGGGGAGCGATGGAGAGGAGGAGAGGGAGGGAGGGAGAGAGGTAAAAATAGCTCACCCTTTTGTGTGTAACGGCACATGCAGGAGCACACACAGGCGCACACACACACAACACACATGCATACAGACACAAAGACACTCCTCTAATGTGCATGTGTGCGCATGTGTGTGTGTGTGTCTGTGTGTGTGTAGGCTGTAATTATAGTGGCAACATGAAAAGGCTTTTGTAGCTGCCGAGCCCTGGGAAGACATGGCTATAAAAAGCAGAGCCACGGAGAAGGGTAGTGGTGGAGGAGGAGGATGCATCAGGGGATGGAGGGGGTAAGAGGGGAGAGAGGTAGAGGGAAGCAGGGATGATGAGGCGATGGAAAGATGGAGGAAAAAGCAACGAAACGGCGAAACGAGAAAAAAAAACACTGACATTGAAATAGTGCATGCATTGCAACCGCACACAAACCTGCGACTACTGCTGCTGCATCCATCCTCTATATGTGTGTGTATTCATAGTAAACACGAGCACCTGAGCCATCTGTGTATAAATACATTTACATCTAAAAATCCTGAGCACAAGGCTCAAAAACATCTGAGGGGCACAAATATGCAATTATTCCTTTTGGACGCGAGATGAAAATCCATGTAAAATCCCTCCGGAGGCATCAAAAAGGAAAAAAAAGGAGAGGGAAACGGGCGAGCGTCTCGCTGTGCGTGATCTATTTCTGGAATTCTCTCTGGACCAGACGGGCACATACACACAGACGCACGCTCTTAATTAGCCTTGAAGCTGCAGGGATGCGTTTTGCGCTGATTATGTACGTGCATTCGTCTCGCGCCACCTTGCGCGAATTGATGCACCAGTACCCCCGAACCCTCCACCTTCAACCACCCTGTCCCCCCCAACAAGTGAGGGTTTGGGCGTGGGCTTGAGTGTCACATTTGGCCCTGTTGAAACAGATCTACACACACAGGTGACATTCAAATTCAAACTCCTGCAGACTTTATGTAAAGAGCGAGGAAATATTACAAGGTGGTCAAAGCCTCTCCAAAAACAAACCCGTCCGCATCGGTGAGAGCCGATATCCCCTGACGTTCCTTTTCAAATGAAACACACGCTGCTGCATTTTGCAATGGAAATGAGGTGCATCTGCCTGTGCATGACACCTGTGGCTTGGAGTAATTCTACGCCCTGCTTTTGCACAAATTGCTGGTGGGAGCTTTACATCTCCGACTTTTAAGTGTGGGGAATTGGTGGAGGGGTGCGCGTGTCGTTGTCTGTGGTTAGTTAGACAAAGCGTATAAGCTTTCAGCCCCAAACCGCAGGGTTGATACCCGACACTCACGTGGGGAGGAGGGAGCATAGGTGTGTGCTGGAGCACTGAAGAGGGAGAGTGGGACACACAGCAGTCGGAGAGCAACGTAATGAAGCGATAACCCGCCAAAGTAGTGCCCTATACCTTGGCGACAGGATCCATCAATCTTAAATGTAGCCTAGTTACACAGCAGAGCCCCCCCCAACACCTCAATGTAGCTCCTTCATATCTCCCTTTCTCCATTCCTCTCCATCCTTCCATCCTTCAGTTCCACTGGGTAAGAATCGGGAGACAGGGAGCCATAAATAGCTTCTTCTACCCTCAGGCAGAGAGTTAGTCGACTCAAGTTAGCGTAGCTGCATCAAAAATATGTTGTCATAGGGAATATAAATGGGTGGGGGGGGGGGGGGTGCAGGACTAACAAGCTTAGCAAAATGGTGAAGGGGCTCCGTCCGCCGCATCTCCCAGGAGAGACAAGAGGCAAACTTGACCCGGTCCTGGCAACGAGAGCATACTGTATGTTGACAGAGGCCTTTGTTATGCGGGAGAAAAGAGAATGAGACGTTTGTCTGCGCCGCTGTGGCATTTACAAAGCGAGACAGTGACTGAGAAAGAGAGGAAGGATGCTCCGGCCCTCATTACATTCAGCGCACTTCCGTTCTGGCTGCTCTGTCCAGGGTGACTCCAGCGAGCAAGGTGAACCCGACAGGAACAATACGATTAATCAAACACGCCTCTCCTTGAAGAGGCTTTTTCCTCTGGGTCGCAGATTCGCTTCCCAAGGGCACCGGCTGACGTCAGGGACCCCGATAAAAAGAGAATGAGTGACCCCTGCGTGAGCCCCGGCCAAGTTTGCGTCCTGCGGACGGTCAGAAAACAACCATCTGACCTTTCGTTTCAAGCTGGAAGACTTGGAAAAACAAGGCGGTCACACATCTTACATGTGACAGAAAAATCAGAAATGAGTTGGAAATTGGTCATTACGCTGCAGACGCGTGTCCAAAACGCTGTTTTGCTGTGCAACTTCCACAGACCATAAGGGCTTACGTGTGACTTACTTACGTGTGAGATATGTTCAAAAAAGCCGCACATTTAAGATAACGCGCCTGATTTAGAGAAAACCACCAACGCCACACGGTGAAGACCAACTGGTTTGCTTGCATCATAGCAAATAGCCCAGGCCAATTTGACTTCCACAGCAGTCAAAATCTTGAATACTTGAAGTCATGTTCAGTACGTGAAGGCCTGAATTCACTGTGCACCAAAAGCAAACAATGCCACAACATTCAACAGAGGGTTGTGACAACGAGCCTGTTGCCACTGCACACAACTGTACAAGAACGGTCCCATAAATTGGCCCTTTCACACTCCGTTTCGACTGTGGTGCATAATAATGATATTTGCCACTTCCTTCGACTAGGATCTCAAATATGAGAGTGCCAAATGTACATTCATAACACAACCTGGTTGGAACCAAGACAGCTGCCGGATTGCTGCTTGCTGTACTTTTACGATGTTTGAATTTGCAGCGTTTACCAAGCAGTAAAAGCATTCAGGGGTTCAGTAATGCACGTGCAACTTTCACATCTGTGAAGGCACCATTAATGCTGAATGATATAAATACAAGTTTTGGGGCATTTTAAAACAGAAAGGCCTCATCACTTCAGCAACATGTTTTACAACAGCATGGCTCGATTCACCCCAACATACATACTAAATCTACTGTGCAGTGAGGCAATGCGACACAAACAGAGCTGCAATCGACTTAAAAATCAACTTCAGCGAAAAATCCAGTCAACGCTGCTTTATGAAAATTTGGAAGACAATTAGAGCATCTTAAAAAATGGGGTGTATATTCCCCCAAAATAAAAAGACATTTTAAATAGAAGTAAAACTTTGTATTTTTCTGTTTTTGAATTCTTAGGTTTTTCTCAGAAATTCAGAATTCTGACATTTTCAGAAAAAAGTCATAAGTCAGACTTTTTTTTCAGAATTCCGACTTTTTCTGAGAATAACCTTTTCTCCGACATTATTCTCAGAATTCTGACTTTCTGGGGAAAAAACCCCCCAAAGAATTCTGAGGTAAGAATTTTGACTTTTCTCTCAGAGTTGTGAGAAACAAAACACACAAAAAAATCTCAAGCACAGGCTTTTGTTCAGTGGCCCTAATCCTCTTCCGTACAAATCCCTATCAACTGGGATTCTGATGCCAGTGATAAGCTTTTCGATATCATTTGAGAGCAGCTGTATGGTTGTATGGAGCTGCATGGTTCAACTTTACATTTATGGAGACAAAAAAACCCCAAAACAAAACGAGAAAGCTTGCAGAAAAGTGAGAGCTTCCCAATAAGTTATGAACATATGTTAAAACTCTGTAACTTGATTCCAGCGTTCGTCGAGCACGTCGTCGTCCTGCTGGCTGTTGAAGGCAAAAAGAGTTTCCAAAGCGTGCGCTGTT
This sequence comes from Pundamilia nyererei, assembly GCF_000239375.1. Classification (NCBI taxonomy): domain Eukaryota; kingdom Metazoa; phylum Chordata; class Actinopteri; order Cichliformes; family Cichlidae; genus Pundamilia; species Pundamilia nyererei. Next base: position 142,432 of record NW_005187791.1, on the reverse strand, counting down.
ATTCGTTTATTTGGTGACAACAAAAGCAGACATTAGCCCGAATTAACCCACAAAACCTGAAAAGTGCAAATTATTTCAACTGACAGCGATCTTGCGTCCATCTTTAACATTCTCTACTTAATGGGCAGCCATGATGGTTGCTAGGAGATTTGTGATGCAACCGTAAAGCTTTGCTCGCTGGGCCTTACAACAGCAAACACCCACAGCATCAGAGCTCGCAGTTGCTCCGCACCTACCATGCACGCACATCTCGACTCTTTAAGCGCTCGTGTGCTTCGAATTCCGACAAAGATGATGCATTGATCCTCTTGCGTAACCGTAGTATTTCCTTGATGCCCTGGCCAGACATTTGTGCTTCGTGGCAAGCACTGTGGAGCACCATGTCAAAAGGCACAAGGATTGGGCTCCCAGGCAGCAGTGTAAACCGTAATTGCCGCTGACAGCATGCTGGCAGAACACAGTGTATCCCGTTTCTCAGCTGGGACTAGACAAAAGACGCGGGGACAAAAGATGCGTCCCTTCATTAGCTCATGTTCGCTCTGCACTGTCTTTGTCCTGCCACCAATTAAAACCGCAGCTTTTCTCATATGCTGAGACATCATCCTGCATAAATAGCATGTTTTAGGTGTTATTATTATTTTGGAGGAGGACAAGCATGGCTGCAGCAGCAGGATGCTGGTGAGGACACGGTGAACCTTTTGCATCCAGGCGAGTCAGACGCTGCACAAGAAACCCCCTGGGTTTGTCCTGGGATGGGACTCTCATGTTCAGCCAAGTTGGTGGCGCATGGGAGGACAGCGCTGACAGACCGTCTGGCTGGCAGCAGCCTCATCTGTGTTCACCGGGTTCAGCGAGGGAGAGAGGGTGCGGCATTTGTGGGAACACGCCACTGAAGTGCATTTTGCAATCTGCCACAATTTTGTAATTGGGTTTCGGAGGGGCAGAAAACAACATGTCAGCACAAGTGGACGGCCAGGCAAACGTGACAATGAGGCTCGAAATTACCCTCGATGAGGCTCATGCACCTAGCACAATGACCGCCCGCACAAAAGAGCCAGCGGTCGTGTCACGCATGCACTCGCCCCGTGCTCCATTTTTAGCCGCACGGCAACAAAGCGCTCAATCACGGCGAGGAGAATCTACACAGGAGACCAAAAATAATGATCGTTTGTTCGCCGTGCTTGCACGTGCACATCTCTCCTGTGTGTGTGCTTCTAAAAATAGACTCGGGGATAAGCCGGGCCCTCTTCATTGCAGTGAAAGCTTTTAACCCTTTCACCTCTGGATTTGAGCAGAGACTGCGTGCATTTGGAGGAAGAGGCTGGACAGAGGTCAGTGAAAGCAGAAGGGGGAAATAGAGTTAGAAGAAAAAATGCATTTAATGCATGAAACACCTTTAAACTTTGGTCAGCTGCTGCAAGTGGCTTTCACTTTACTTGAAACTCCTGAAATGAGCTTCCTCTATTTCAGCAGCCAAATACAGCTTTACTGTAGCAGCTCTGATGGACCAGTGAGGAAACACCGTCATACTTATGTGTGCTTCACTTTCCTCAGTTTCTCTTGCAATAGGATGAAGGAAAAAAAAAAAGGTTTCTTTTTCACTTTTTCCATTTACTAGTTGGGACAAGCCACCGAACTTCCAGTCCCAACCCCATTCCTTAAATCTCTATGCTGCCGCTTCCCCAATAATAGTATCTGGTAGGTGTAATAAAAAGCAAATCTATAATATAGACGTATAGCCATCCAGAGATCTGTGTGCATGCCTGTGCTGTGGTGGTTGTCAAGGCAAGGGTAAATGCTTCTCAGAGCAGCAACCTGTCAAAATAAAAGGGGGGGGGGCTTTAATTTTTAAGTAAAAACGAAAGGTAATAAATCACCTTTCTGGCCCTGCCATGTGCGATAAGGCAAACTACAAGACTGTCAGCAGCAGGGCGACAGTGCGGGAGCTGAGTTTTTTATTAAAGCCTGCCTTAATAAACTTGCAAAATTAGTTTTTGGTCACGACAACAATTACCTAGAAAGTATGAGGCTACGTGTCTGGGGATGTATTTTTTTCAGCACTTTAGATAGGACCGAGAGGAGAAGCAGTGACAACACAAGTCGCAATGCTGAGGATGCAAGTGTGTGATGGACCCCTGGGAAGGTGATGTCAGTGAAAACTGCATGGATACACACTTGTACTGTACAGCAAGTTACAGTGGTTTGGGTCTCTGGAGTCAGATTTACCACAAGCAGCATGAGGGGGGAAAACCCTGCACCACGGGTAAATGCATGTGCGTATCTGTCTATGCTTGACGTCAGCAGAGGTCCCACGGCATACCTGCGAAAATTCCCCACAGGCCTGATAGTAAAGGTGATAGTAAACACACGACGAGGGTCTGGAGCAGAACCCTTAAACTAAGACAAAGTGGTGCAATGTAAACCTTGTGAAGATCATGTTTAGGTGGAAACTAGCGAGCTAGCTTCCTGCTAACTTCTAACTCTGTTTAATTTAATAAATCCTGTTTTCATGGATGTTAAACTTAATTGTTACACCTGGTAAAGCAGCAACGCTGATCGTTTTATTGCAGATGAAAGAATTTAGACAGTTTTTAACTCTCGGTGATGCTGCAGTGTTCGTTTGACTTTGGGACCTGAAGCAGACGGAGTTTAGGACAGTGTTGCCCACTCCTCAGTAAGGAAAACCGCTATTGGCTGTCCTGCAAGTCGCTAAAAGTCGCTAAATGACGTCATCGCCTAATTTGCATAATTGGTAATGCTAATTTAATTGTAACCTACGCTGTCGGAGAGAGAAATAACATCGTGGAAGAGACAGTAAAAAACTTCCTAAATGCAGTTAGAATTTATTTAGAACTACAAATTAAATTTCTTTTAGTGATTATTGTTTTTGGCTTTTTTGGTTTGTTTTGTGTTCCAACCCTGCTCCTTTACCCGGGCTTGGTGTGATGCATCGGCCACACAGGGGTAAATTAGTCCATTTTTTACTTTATTAGTTTGCTTTGCAGTTTTCTTCATTAATCATTTGGTTAAACCTAACACTGGTATTATAGCAACATCGTGTGTTTCTCTTTCTTTGAGTTACCTGGGTTTGGGCGGTGGCTGTTTCCTCTCTGGGAAAAAGGCGTGGCTGAGGACTCTGGGAACAAAATGCCTGCTCAGCAGGACCAACCATGGGCTTACCAGGAGCAGGGGTGTTTAAGGTTTAGTTAGGTTATTCTGTGCTTAGTTAATATTAGTGTGCGTTTTTATTTTCCCCCTATTGTGTGTAAATGGTTTGGCCAAATCATTATAAAAGCTACTCTCATGTGTCTTTGTAATTAGGTGAGTTTGTGAGTTGTGTCTCACTTTGTTTTGTTTAAGTTTCTGGAAATTACTTTTCATAGAGTTATATTTAGTTGACCTGTTTTATGGGCCTGCTAAGAATGGTTTTGAATGTTGTTAGTTTTGGACTTTGAGGGTTAAAATAAAGAAAACCCTTTTTGAAGACACTTTTTCGCCTGTGTCCTCTTTGCTTTGGCTGCTTGGTCCCTCGCACTTGGACCGGCAAAAGTGACCCAAAATAGGCACTCTGGTGGAGTTGCTTTGTGTGTGTGTTTATAAGTAGTTTTAAACCTTGTGATCCACAAAACAGCATACGAGTAAAAGAAGAACTGACTGCGTTACAGTCAGTGCGGAGCAGCGGCTTCGCTCATGCGCAATTCATTTGCAGTTTGGACGCACAGGCGTGAACATCTGCTGCCCTGATAGCAGCGGGGGGAGGACTATCCTCCGCCCGTGAGCGCTTTGGCACGGGTGCGGTGCCCACGGCAGCACCGCTGCTTGTTGAGAGTAAGAGCGATACGCGCGTTCATGTCAAAAAGTCGTCATAAATAAGTCTCCAATAACACCAGAAAAAGTCGCCAGATTTGTCGCTAGTCGCTTTTCAGAAAAGAAAGAGAAAAAAAAAATCGCTAAGGGGTCTGAAAACTCACTAAATATAGCGAGAAAGTCGCTAAGTTGGCAACACTGGTTTAGGACCCAGATTACTCCGCGAGGCTCCTGACTACGGTAGCCGTAACGCTCCGACAATGCATCTAGCAGTGCGCATTCATAGCTTACCAAAGTCGTACTAAAACATTTGACATATTGCTGCACGCTGTGTGCTACGTAAAATCGGTTCAAGGTCAGTAAGCACAACCATAATTCATAGATAAGGCACACTGTCGATGTTTCAGAAACTTAAAGGATTTTAAGTGTGCCCTATAGTGTGTAAAAAATGTTATACAGAAGAAAAGAAGATATTGCGAAATATATTGTTACCGCTCATGCTTCAAATTATACCGTGATATGGATTTTAGGCCATATCGCACAGCCCTAGTTTCTAGCTATACAAGGCAATTTTATTTGAAGTCCCTGTGTGTGAATAACCATGTTTATCCATTATATTTGCCCTCATTAACCTGCTGCCTTTCACTTATTACAGCACAACAAGGATGACTCCCTTCTATATGGATTCGATACCCACTGCACTGCACAGCAAACATATTCA
>NW_005187791.1:110150-136058 GCF_000239375.1 Pundamilia nyererei | reverse complement strand
AAAAGTTCAAGGGGGCCGAATACTTTTGCAAGCCACTGTATGCATGTACCCAGGCAGCGGACTTCAATTCAACTTCAAAGAAGTGTAACGGGGAAAACTATTTGACTGCCGGTTCTCCAGTTGTCCTCGTCTGAGTACAATCCAGACTTAACACAGTTTGGCGGACATAAAATAGTATTTTGCAAACAAGGTGATTTCCAAAGAGTTGCCATATCTCAGCACAGTTTGCAGAGTGTCCTCAAACAATCTGAGGAAATTGGACAAATGGAAGACATACAACTACCTAGAGAAGTCATGTCGTTAAGAAATAGGAAAAAGTCTAGCAAACACCTGGTTCAGGACCTAAGAGATATATCTGAACCTTCAGCTGATCCATCTACTGTTCACTGAAGCTTCATCAGAAATGGCCTCAGTGGAAGGGTGGCTGTCAACAAGCCATTCTTTAGAGAAGAAAACACAGAAAAGAATGAAGTGTGTCAGATTACAGAAGAACTGGACTGACAACAAGTGGCAAGAGGTCTGATGGAGTGATGAACCCAAATTTGGTCTCTGGTTCATGTCAATGTAAATATGTATCTCAAGTCATCACAATGGATGCTCTGGCAGGGTTTGGCGCCACATTTCAGTCAGTGTTGGGGATCCTGACGAAATTGATTTAATTATGAACACAGAAAAGTACCATCAATGATTCCACTGCCAAATCAGTAAAAGTAAACCTGGATAGAAATAGACACGGTGCAACACTATCAGCCATGGACTGGCCTCCCCAGAGCCTGGACATCAACATTATTGAAGTAGTGTGGGATCATCATGGCAGAGAACAGGTCAAAAGGCAAAAACATCCAAAGAAGGAGAAAATTATTGTAGAAAAGATGTCCTGGAGAACTATTCTTGAAGACGACCTAAAGAAATTACAAGAAAGCTAGCTTTGGGTTCAGGCAGTGCGGAAGAATAAAGGTGGCTAAAACGAATATTGACTTTCAAGCTCATTAGAACTGCAAACTCCGTATACACTGTATTTTCATCTGTGTTAGGAAATGTTTCAATAAATCATTGTACCTAAAGAGTTTTTGAGACTTTTGTCAAGAAAAAAACCTAACATTTTAGCTAACGTCCTTAAGCTTTGCTACAATACAAACTCAACATGTTAAAAAGTCCCAGTATTTCACTTGTCAGAGACCCTTCATTTCTTAACAGGGCTTTTATTCTGAAATGTTTTCATGCATCTAAAATAGCTGTCTTTTACCTGTTTGTGCTGACCACCTCCTCGGCCACATTCACAGGACTTCTGTTAAAATTTGGCTCTGTGTTTATACTTGTAGAGTTTGAAACACATTTAATGGAAACCAAACTAACCACCTATTTAACTCAACCTCGGCAATGCTCCACAAAACCTAATACATCAGCCACGGAACAATATTTAATCAGAATTGGTCAAAATTTTAAACTGTCACTATCTGAAATTCTGAAATCAAAGAAATCTTTAATTCGTCATTTTTAAACATGAGAGCAAGTAGTATGCTGATGAGCTGTCCACAGAAAATATTACAACATCCTGTTTCCTGTGATTACTAATAATATAAATTTCTTGTCATCCAAAATCTTAGTAATTCAGTAAACACGGAAGCTCAGCAGAAACATGGCTGACATATAGAGAGCTGGGCCTGAGCACTTACTTCCATCTCAGCTCTTGGCTTCAGTAGAATTCACATGATTTGATGTGGTTATGCTACTCAGATATTAAAATGTTTTAAATTATACATGTATTAATCTTCTAAGTTCAAAAGTTCAAATGAACAAGAGAGATGAAAGAAAATTAGATTATGAAGTTGTTTCTTCTTCCCAACCCTTGTTCCTTGTCTGGAAGGCAGAAGTCAGTACTGCATGTAAAAATGGCTTTATAAATCTAATATGAAGTCTGTAAGCTAAAACTAATGCAATGTAATACAGCCTAGCAATAAATCCTACTTTTGTGGAGGTTATAGTGTTCCCCTTTTCTCAAAAATGTTTTAGAGATGCTGAATCAACTTTATGATCATGACAAATGATGTCGTTTGTGGTGGTATGGAAATAAGCTTTATTATGTAGAGAAACTATTGCATCTCTGTTGCCCAGTTGGCAAAACCTTACATCTTTCTCCATTTCTGATATAGTACTACACCACTAAAAACAGTCTCTTGAAAACATGTGGCCATACAAGTCACCATATACTGTAGATCTTGATTTAAGATACTGGTTCATGGTTCCATATGTTGAAAATGTGTTTTCATTGGAGTTTGGTGCTTTTTATCCATCCATCCATCTTCTACCGCTTAGCTGTCCTGGAAAGCCGTCTCAGAAGAGAAGCTCAGACCTTCCTCTCCACAGGCAGCTGAGAGCTATAATCTCTCCAGTGTCCTGGATCTGCCTTAGGGCGTCTTCCTGGGTGGACATGTTTAAAATACCTCTCCTAGGATGCCTCCAGAAGGCATTCGACTCAAATACCTCAACCACCATTTTAATTTCTCTAGCACCCCTGAAACTAGAGAGCCACCCAGCTTTACAACCCATTAAGCATATTTTTCACAGTATTAACACTGGATAACTTCTCATTACTGAGATAAAAGAAACCTTCGCCAAACAAAGCCTCACCATCAATATCTTGGTCTTTTGAAACTGCCTGTGAGGGGAGGGGTGTGTCTGACTTCGCTGGCTAATGCTCATTAGTAAAAGATAAAACCCAACCATCGCTACCTGTTATGATGGGCTGCTATTAGCTATTTATAAATATTTCGGTAACAAATAATTTTCATTTACTGGCCGATGTATGACAATTAAAAAACAAAGGGGAGACAGCACAAACATGCTTCATTCACTTTAGGAGTGTTGATGTCGCATAGTTTGGCCACCAGGGGGCACACTGCAACCTCTGTGTTGGTAACAAATACGTTTGGAAAAAACAAACAATCAGCAGCCGATATATCTGATAGTTAAAATCACCAAGTATCGGTGTCAAAATTCCTGCACCCATCATGAGTTAAAATTAACAAACCTCCTTTCTGACGCTGCAAATGACCAAAATTTATAAATGAACGTCGTCTTTATTCCAACATAACTTCAAGCTAGCGGCTAAAGTCATAGAGTCATCAGGAAAGTGTTTGTGGGGATTACAGAAGCAAGAGAGCCGAAGGATTTTTTCCCATAGAGCTCTACAACCAGAGGAATCACCCCCTGCTGGCTATTAAAGAGAATGCAGGTGGAAAGCACTTTTCTAAAACGATTGAGCGATTAGCAAACTAAACTAAATATTCTGTTGTTGGGTTCAAAACCTTTTTTTCTCTTTCATAATATCACAATTTTCTTTTTAATAAGAAAGCTTCACTGTTAAGTTAGCTCACATATCTTACAAGCTTAGAACCAGGCAAATGTTAAGAGTTAATACTGTTTTACCTGTTCGGCTGATAATCCATCCACTAAATCAAAATAAAGGCAGCTTATTTTTCTGTTTATGAGTGACACAAATCACATTTTATTACTGGCAAAAGCTGTAAAGTAGCAAAAAAAACTCCATCGTATCTCTCTCCTAACCTACTGTGCGCTCAGAGATGCAGCACAGAGGCCAGCGCAGGTCTGGTGCTTTAGCGGATTAACTGGGTGCAACTCTGAATTGCTGCTAGGAATTCTCTGCTACGGCTCTCTTCATGCCTGGACTTTAATCTCAGCCAAACCGATTCACTCAGGAACAAATTAAATACTGAAAAAAGCCAAACAATAACATTTTTAAGTTATCTAAGTGACTTATATATCATGTTTAACCTGAGTAGTGAAAGACGGCGGTGGGTTTGAAAACGATTTGCCGGGAGTCCGGTGTTCTCACCGGCTCTAGTGACCTAGCCCCCGGCTAGCTATCGAGCTAGTGGGTAACAGACGTCTCCGAAAACGTCGGAGCGCTTTTGAAAATATGCGGTGTCTTGATAAACTGAGCAGATATTTGAGGTTTACACAGCTACATTCTTGCCTGAAAATATGTTAAACGTTTATTTTGTGACCCAGAAAGAATAATAAGAGTAAAGTTAAAACTAACTAGCTGCCGCCATTGTTGGAAACTGAGCTGGGCTGCGCTATGAATTCTGGGATTGGTTGAGCCACGAAGTATACACCCGACCCATCCTTCAAATCTGGGGAAATGAAGGGCGCATTTGTTGGAGTCTTCGAATTTGGACAGTCTTCGTCGTGTCGCTGTAACGTAATCGGCCTACAAATGTGGGCACAGGAGGATGAATGATCCCTGAATTTGGACACAGCTACAATACCGGACACAGCTTCTTCTTCTGGGTTTAACGGCAGCTGGCATCCTTGTACATGCAGTGCTGCCATCTTCTGTTTCAGTCCGTTATTACACTCTTAAATCCTACCACTTATTCCTGCATCTTTTGGGATCTTACAAAGCTTCAAACGATGAGTCGACTATTAAATCAGTCGTCGACGATTTTGATAGTCGACGTAATCGTGACTAGTCGACTAATCGTGCCAGCGCTATTGCTGTGACATCCCTGACGCTTACAGAAAGATGCTTTACTACAATCAAAATCTGCAAAAAGATCCAATGATGGAACCACATCTATTGACTTGAAGCCTTTCTATCAAAAACATGATGTGATAACGATGTCAGGAGGAGGAACAGGTTTACCCCAAGATGATGAAGATTTGGTGCACAGTTGCATTAATTCTAGAGTTTATCACAAGTGGAACCAGAAACCCAGAGAGTCGGTGTTCTAGCATTATCTACAGTAACTTGCAGGCCACTTCCTGGAAGGTTCATAATTAACAGCAGTAGCTCCATTAAAGCTACAGACACTTTTACAGAGTGGAGCAGAGCTCAAACCAGGAGTCCATCTAACCACCCATCCATTTTCTTAAGTGCTCGTCCAATTCAGGGAGCCTATCCCAGTTATTATAGGGCCAAAGGTCAGGTACACTCTGGACAAGTCGCCGGTCTATTGCACAGCCAAACCTGATGTTTGTAAGCATCGTATAAACAGTGATCGGTGAAAACATGAAAAAAAAATATTCTGGGGGAACACAAGAGCGTTTAACTTAGAAACGGTTTTAAAAGTGTACTTTTAACCTAGTAAGCAATATTTGTATATACCAAAAAGCAAAGGACAGGAATGACTGCACCAAATTACTGCTATTCCCTGACCATAAATCCTTTTTTAATGCAACCGCAGCACGACTAGCTTGTCTAAGACATAAATCAGCGGATGTGTGAGACCTCGAGAGAATTATCTAATCTTGGGTACCAGCCCATGCAATGCAATGTCCTGACCCTCCTCATTAGTGTTTATTTTAAAATTATGTTATTTTCCTCGCCGATTTGTGGCGTTTCCAAGCTGCGTAAACCTAACGGGCGCTTGTAACCTAGATACCGCTGAGCCTTCGAGGAAAAGAGCACTGTGTCAAGTTCACCGGTTCAGAGCCATAAAAGGCGCTCACGCCCACACAGACCCTGCAAAATAAAGCAGTAAAAAAATCTAATCTGAACACACTTTATGTCCCACTGTCAACGTGCTTTTGATAGCGTTCGCAGAACGTGTTAATTATTAATTCCCCCCCCACCATGCAATAACGTAAAGTTCAAACCTCTCATTCACAAAATAACACCTGCCACTTACTAAGTAACCATTCAGTGGCCTGAGTGCATGCTTGTGTGACAGTGTGTGTGTGATTCATTTGCAGGCCAAGCGGTGAACAATACAGGCTTTCCTGGAAAGCCGGCGCGATTCTGACTAAGATGAAAACAAATCATTGCCAACGAGCGGCATCACCTTCCCTCTTCAGCGGCACTGCAACACCTGAGGAGGCCAGCTGCTCTTTTTTTAACATCCTCCTTTTCCACTCACAGCGCATCCAGCCCGCATCAGTTCCACAATAAAGCGTCTCTCTCGCTCTCTGCACGCTCCCAACCAACCGGCTTCCACCTCTAAAAGCAGAAATCAAAGACTGTTGGTAACATCAAGCGGACTTAAAGTCTGGTTTTAATATTTCAAATACTTTTAATAAAGGATGGATTTTTCCACTCCGAGGTAGTCCTTCTATGTTTATATGCAAATGGTTCATGGATGGCAGGAAAACACGCGTCTTCTTCTTTGTTTGTTTCTCACCTTTATTGGACAGTAACAGTGGAGAGACACAGGAACCACCCAAACCTTTTCATCCATTTCTGTGTTACTTAATAATTAATACGTTTTGTCCTTTCTTTTTCGGACTTGTGTAGTTTATTGGGCCCTGCTTCCTTTTATTTTTATAGGCGGAAGCCCAGAAACTGATAAGGGTGCTCGCCGAGCGACCACAACCGTGAAGGCTCCCTCAGTCATCACGGAGAAGAGCTCAACACCTGCCGAGGACCTGAGCTGATGTTTCTGAATCTGCGTGGGCGCTGCAGGACTCTATACTCTGAGCTCTTATCAATCCCGTGCGTGACATTTAGAGAGACAACCGCCCTGTTTAACACCACACACCGAGCACGTTAGCTCACAGCTAAGCACGAGTGTAAAACAAATGTCGCAGGCTAATGTGTTAAAGCTCCTGGCACACACAGCAATCACTCCTGTGCAAACACTCCAGCCTGTTTGCTGATATTCATACAAAAAAATCAGGGCTGACCCCCTTTTTTTGTTGTTGTTCTTGGAAATCAAACCTGAGAATCAGTTTTATATTTCATTTTTCTGGGAAGAGATTTGTGATAAATGATATTTAATCTAACCTAATCCAGCCAATCTAGCTGCTTTAAGAAAACGAGTAAGTCCTGGAAGGGGAAAAATAAATAATAGTGCTTGCTAGTAAGCTCATTTACAGATTAGAAAAAATGGCAAACACACACACACACACACACACACAGCTTGATTGGAAATAAGTGCAGAGCAGAAGAAAGTTGGCAGCTTTGGATCACACTGCACAACAAAGCCGTGGATCTGAAAGTCTCATTGTTCACCTCGAGAACACAGGCGCTGTTGTTCTAATTGTGACTCTAAATGAAAGTAATTGGCCTTAACGGTGATAGCGGCAGACAGTCTTAAAGACGCCTCTCCTGCATCTGCAGTTATTAGCAGAGAGATCTCCGGAGAGATTCCTCGCTCTGTAAATACTGCTGTCACACACATTTTCATGAGGGAAAAAAAAGAAACAGAAGACTGACAAGTGCCGCAAGGTCAGCGTCGCATTCCTTTAAAATGTCTCCTGGCTTGCCTCTCTCCATCTCTCTCTCCGTCTCCCTCTTTGCGCCGGCATCCAACAAGTGCGTCTCGAAGCTGTCATTCAAACGAGACAAGCAACACCTCAAATTTGACGCCCACACTTGGCAGCGCTCTCGAGGGCCGGGATCGCCTCCTCTTGAAGGCTTTCCCGCCAGCAAACAAGACAGCGGGAAACAGCCGCTCAACAGGTATGAGTCGTAAGCTAACACGGGGCATCCCTCTGCACGCTTCCAGCGGAGGGGGGGTGAAGCACGCTGAGGATGCGAGAGGGAGCGGAGGGAAATTAAAAAGGGTTCATTTCATATTGTGACAGGAGCTGGTTAGTTTATCTTCTTCTATCAGCCCAGAACAGAGTGAAGCTTCCTGCCCTGGCTCCTGCTCACAGCTGGGCATTGATTCAATATCACTCTTTGCTTCGTTCTAACAGTCGCACTGCCATCAAATGATGAGTGGTGTGTTATTTCAGAGGTTTTTGGAGGAAAAACAATAAATAAAGAGCAGCTATTGATGGTAAAAACCCAGTGAGCCTGCGTTACCTTTTCAGTTCCTTTACCGAAGCTGATTTTTCTCGTGGAGTTCAGCTACTCTCTGCTAAGCAGACGCGGTCTAATGAAAGATATTTTGGAAAGTGAATCTACACTCAAGAGCAAAAGGTGAGGATCGGTGTCTTGCAAGTCTCCAAAGTGCAATGTTAAATCAGCCCTTTAAGGCATCTGTAAACGTAACGATGTGAGCCGCTGCGTTTAACTTTATTAACGTCCATTCACAGCCTTAACTTAAAGCTACCATAACTCGATTTGAAATGCTTACTTACCACTTTTAAAGCGTTGAAAGACCTTTCCCCGAATTATATCAACCACTCATTAACCCCTCAGGCGCCTGCGCGCTCACTTATGTTGTGCAAAAGCCTTGAGCCACCTCTGGTTTCTTTGTGTTTCGCTAGCAAAATGAGAAATAGGTGCAGTGACTTGATGAAACACGCAAATATGCATGAAAATGCAGTTTCTAAGAGAAAAAGAGAGTTGGCTCTACTCAGGAGGAGTAAGGAGCTCTCAGCTTTCTTGCCTATATTTTGTCTATATTTGTGTTTTTCATGGATTCAACCAAAAATGGTGTGTTTTTGTTACAGGCTGCTAGTAACTGAACATGTTCAGGTGTGAGTCACTCTCACTGCTCAGTCATCCTCAAACAGAAACTGAAACTTATTTAAAAAACAAATAAAAACATACTTCTTTAAAGGCTCACAGGCCTACGTGCAATTCATGTAGTTACTGAATATTATTTGACACTTGTTATCTTCCGTTTGACACTTCCACTGTCATCATTTAACGTGTCACCTTGCATAAATTAGCAGTTATTAATGTCAAAATCGTTGCTCGGGATTAGCAGTTCATTAGTTTTGTCAGCTCGGCGGATGACAATGAGTTAATGTGTGCCTATGTGTGTGTGTGTGTGTGTGTGTCATGCTTATATATCTTTGTGGGGACCAAAAAAAAAATTGGGAAGTTACTGTACTGATGGGGACCAAATGCTCATCCCGAGTTTGAAGGCATTTTTGAGACTCATGTGGGCTACAATCAGGTTCTGGTCAGGTTTAGGAGCAGGCATTCATTTTTGATTGTTAGGGTCGGGGTAAGCGGCTCTAGGGAAAGCATTATGTCAATTAGATGTCCCCACTACGATAGTAAAATACGACTGTGTGTGTGTGTGTGTGTGTGTGTGTGTGTGTGTGTGTGTGTGTGCAAATATTGCACAGCTCTAATCCAAGTTTATAAAGGAAACGCTTAGGGAAAAGGAAAGTGTGTGACCTCTCTGGCTGATCTATAGTCATCTTAAACAGCGTGCACATGTAAGGCCAAATATCCACTCTACCCTCTGTGATGTGCATCACATGTGGCGATGCTGCAGGACTGAGGACGCCGGCTGAGACTACGGCTCGCTCCGATCCCTCGGGGCCCAGCGGTTGCCCCAGCTGTGGTATTTATACTGCACACACTCCCAGGTGTATAAAGTAAACACAGCCGACGCTGTCAGGTACCGCGTCGGCCAGTGGCAGGAAGCTAACCTTTTTCATCCACCAGCTGGTCGCTAAATAATGTATCAGGTCGCGGAAGTGCAAGTGAAGGCATCAGTCATCAACAAGGAAAGAGGGAGACTCTTTACTGATGCCGTGGACGTTTTTCTCTCGCCCCTCCGGAGCTCATTCATATTGAATCGAGCCCATTAACAGTTATAAGACCAGATTAAAATGCTTTATTGCATTTGAAGCGAGCCACGATCCGCCTCTGTTCACAATCAAAGCGTTTGCATACGCCAATACGGCAGATGTAGCAGCAGACAGATTTCCCTTAATGTGACGGCGCCGAAGGGGATACATTTTCATTAATCTGCACATGACAGGTAGTTTTTTAGGTCTCTAAAAATGGTTTTAAACAGCATCCTAGACACACCTACAATTCAGCTATAATCAAAAAGGATTGCTGTTTCCACCTGCAGGGTTTCTATTTGGTGGTGTGGAGGCGAGGCAGGCATCAGTCACATCAGATATGACAATAAGTGGAAGGTACAAGAGGAGCTGGGTTGGGGGTGGGTTGCAAAGCGGCTTACAGGTGCAGTCTCTGTACTTCTGTATTTCTGAAACAACATTCAGACTTTCTCTTTTTTTCTTCATGTATTAAAAGTATTTAAAGCTTTTCTCTGGTTTAATTCCTGTTCTGCTGCAAATACGTCGTGACTACAAGGCAGACTGATACATTAAACTCCTGGATAGTGAAGCAGCATCTGCATGCAGCTGTAGACTGTGGTATTTGTTTGTTTAACACAAGGGCAATATCAGCCGGACGCATGTGCCTGGCCTTTTACTCCTGTGAGAGTTAGAAGACTGAGCAGGCCCTTTCCACCCGGTGCATAACAGGTAAAAAGTGGTAGACAAACATCTTACCTTGGTGGCTGTGTGAAGTCATTGCTGCCAGGTCGGTCAGGCAGACGTCCACGCAGTACGGCGAGTGTGCACCCAGCTCGTCGTGTGAGCGTGTGTTCACTGAAGGACAGATGTCTGTGTGTGTTTGAGTTGAAGTACGGATGTGGTTTACAGGATGGTGATCAGGAGCCTGTTAGCCTGCCAGAGCTGGGAGGAGGAGGACAGTGTGGGCTTGAATGCGTGTTCAGGCTGATCCAACACTCGGGACGGTCAAACGGGAAACAGGAAGCAGACGTCCGGCAGCAGCCAATCTCCATTAGCTTATTGATCCGGCAACTCCAATCAGAGTGGCAACTCGCTGTTTAGCACCAACCTGTGGGAGGATGAAAAGGACAATGTTTTATTTAAACGCTTCACGTAAGAGAGAGCAAAGGAGAGACACCAGCTGGCCTGTCACAGGTCGGTGCTGTGTGTATGCTGCTCCATAAGAATAAATAGGAAACCTTTTTTGCAGGAGACACTACAGCAGAAAGATGCTGTTCACATGGTTTGCACTCCCAGGACCGTGCAGCACACGCAGCATAACAGCTGAGCACGCGGAACTGCATTAGCAGAAAGTTAAGAAGCAATTTCCCCATGATATCGTTTCCAAACAGCGCCGATGTACTGTGGCTACATGTACACGGTATTTTTATACAGCATATGAACAGAGGATGTCAAAGTGGGCGGGACCAGTGAAGCTCTCCTTTCTGTCACTTTAAAGTTTAACTAAACATTTAACCCCTCAGACATTTCATTCAAAGAAAACGAGGCGATTTCAACGGCACGTTTCATGTTTTTTTACATCATAAAGTAATTCTGCTTTAAAAAATGAAAGAAATCTGCCAGCACTGCTCTTCATGGCCAAATTGTAAGAAATTAATGTGTAAAATGACAGAAAAGGTTCTGTTAGCTCAACGCCAAGACTTTCAACAAATAAGACAAAAGGTTTTTGCTAATACACAGAAAATATCCTGGGTTTTCTTTTTCATTTGTGTTTTTTTTTACTGTGAATCTTTTTAAAAAATCATAAATTCCTAAATTAGCAAAAAACCCAAAAGCATTTCTGTCATTTCACTGTTTATCTATTACTTCTTTACTTTAGCGGAGCATGAATGTGTCATGAAACGCTGTGTGGCAGGCAGGAGACGAGGACTCAAAGTGCAGGACTCACAGACTCAGGGGGTGAACTCAAAATCACAGCTTTATTTGCTGGTCACAGAAAAACGAGCAAACTAAGCTGAACTGGGGAAACAATGATCTAAAACTCACCCAGACACAGGGCGATCCACACAGCAAGAGGGACGACACGAAACTGCCTCAGAGAAACAGGATTTAAATACACTGGGAAGTAACGAGACACAGAAGGAGGGCACAGCTGGGAGAAATCAGAACTGACGAGACAAGGGAGCAAAGTAGGATACACTCACATGAGACACAGACCTTCAAAGTAAAACAGGAATTAGCACAGACGCAAACTAGACTAGAGGAGACAGCAACTAAGAAACACAGAGGGCAGCTACTAAATACTCAGAGAACTAAACAGAATACAAGAAAAGCAAACTAAGACACAACACTAAAGAACAAGCTGGGACAACAAAGAGAACTAAGAACAGAATACACAAGAAACTCAAAACACTGGGTCACTGACCCAGGACCGTGACAGAATGATTGCAGGGGAAGCTCTTTATAAGCTGTAAGACTTATTAAAGTCTTTGGCGGGTCTATTGTGGGCCCCGGGCCTTACGTTTGACACCCCTGATATGAACAAAGCAGGAGCGGTCCCTAAAAGTCCAGTATCGGCCAAGCTCTAGTACTCTATTCGATCCAGATATTACAGACAGTTATATAAGCCGTGATATTTACTGTATTGTTATCAGGTCTGTACACAAGATGACTGCAAGGACTGCTGCTAGTATCAAAAACAACACGTGCATCCTTTAAATGCCTCTCACTCGCAGTTATTTACAGCGCTGATCTTATAGTGATGCGCCAGCTGCTGACTGAGGACATATCACTTACATTACAGACAGATTTAGCTTGGTCATCTAGAATTGTTGCTATAACTCTAGCAACATGCGTTTGTAAGTAGAAGTCATGAGTTAACTGCAGCTAGTAAAGCATCTTTTAGGTCTTTTATTGCATAACAACAGATTGAGGCCCAAAAATAGCCAACGCAGGTTTGCACAATTAATCCTTTCTCATACTTGCAAATAAATCAGCTGGTTAATGAACTAATGGTTTCACTTTGTAAGCAGTCTTAATAAGAATAAACAACTTTCACAATACTGGAAAGTCTTCTGGCTGCAGGGATACAAAATCCATCTTAACGCGGATTTGCAAACATTTCCAACCTTAGCAAATCATCAAATCCTGCTCCTAGAAATGCACCGGTGAGTTTTCAGAGTAAAATACAGAGTTCCAAGAAGTCAACGCAACCCCGGGTTCAATGATACACTGCGAGGAGCTGTAAACCAATCAGGCAATAAATAGCTTTTCCTTGAGATAGCGTCTTTTTGACTGAGGCGCACTGGGGATTTCACAAAACTCCCCAGTAGGATGCACTGCGTTCACGGCAGAAATTGGTGGAAAGATCCCATTAAAAAGCAAAAGAGACAATGATTCTGTTATTTGCCTGGCAGGAAGCTCTTCTTTGTTTTTTGGGAGGTAACTGATTTGTCTTCTTGTTGCTTCTGGAAATATACGATTGTTCTTTTCTTTGTTTACGGAGAGTGGCCTGGATTCCTTGGGCCCGGAGCACCGGTGTCAGATGTAATAACAGCTCAGCCCTAAAGTATCAAGTCGACTTTACTACTAGTACAAAATTCAAGGGGCCAGACTGCCCGGGGGTGAGGTTGAAAGATTTGGCCGCGGAGACACGAGGGGGTATGGGGGCAGCGCCCTTGTGTGTGTGTGTGTGTGTGTTTGCAGAGGTCTCAACCGTCCTCTGAAGCAGGATGGGATGTGCATGCGAGTGTGTGTGTATGCATTAAAAGGAAAGGAGTGGGGGTAAGGGGGGGACTCTCAAGACAAGAGGGCCAGACACTGCAGCCGCAGGACAAATTGGCCCCCCCCAAACCAAAAAAAAGTCGGTCACTGCACAGCTCACGCACACTTGCGCTTTGTGATGGAAAAGCAAAGCAAGGATTGGTGGAGGGAGGGCACAGGCAGGCAGGGTAGGGGGGGGGGGGCTGTGTGTGTCATGCTGACACTCCAGGGGGGCTTCATGCAACACCAATCCCCCCGGGGCATCTCATCTGTCTCGGGAGGGGTACTCATATGTGTGTGTGTGCGTGTATCCCATAGGCCATTGTCCCTAAAAATGAGCTTGCTTGATGCAGGGTGACAGATCTGGGTAGACAAGCCCTGAAGCCCAAAGTGAGCAAAGAGTGAAAAAAAACAGAGTGATGCTTCAAAATGACACCAGTATTAGCAAAAGAGAACGCATGTAAGATAAAAATAACCCTCAAAAGAAATGTTATATGCACATCACAGCTACAGATGACAGCCACAAGCGCACAAAAAGGTGGGTACACACAGTTCCTCCCCCTTTCAGCCCAAACTCTCAAACACGACAAACGGCTTCATTCACCTTCCCGAACTAACGTTTCCCCATAAGAACTATTTCACGCGGAAGGCGACACTTTGAATCGGCCCCTAACGCGTTGCTTTGATGTCGCTTTAACGGCTCCGTACGCCCCCATTCACAAAAAAACAGAAAGATTGACGCATGCAGAGAATTACCACCGCCCATCCCGAACCATTCACACACACTCACACACAAACACACACTCACGCGGGCCCCTACCTTCATTTCAAGCTATTTTTCCCTTCCTCGCCATTAGCACGGGGAAAAGCGACAAAATGCGCACGAGCTCCGTGTTTTATCGCGTTAGAGTCTTTGGCTCTATAAATAGCTCAGCAACAATCGGCATAATAAACACCGCCTGCCCCCCCCCCCCCCCCACCCAACCAACACCCCCCCCCCCACACACACACACACACACACACATACACTCCTCCTGCCTCTCCCCCCTTCTCTCCTTGTTGCCAACACACTTCCCGCCCGCAAATAGTGCAATAAAACCGTGAAGGATATTTTGTAGCTAAATCGTTACAAGTCGCAAAAAGGAAAGAAAAGAAAAAAATAATAATTTCTACCAGGATTCAGATGTGACTCAGACTCCGAGGGGAGTCGTTTAAAACGTTCAATCGCAAGCGAGAGGGCGAAAGCGAAGATGAGCGGAGTGAAAACTTCAGCCGGACATGGTTTTTCATGAAGCCTGCCCGTGCATCGCATCCCTGCCTTGGATATCAACATCAAAGCGAGGCTACACATTCAGCCACAGCGGCCACAGGCACACCACAACAGCTCACCTATACACGGGCCGGGAGGAGGCCAGTCGTCCCAGCATGTGTCCCAAAGCGGCTGGCCTTTCTTAAAAAAAAAAAAAGAAAAAAATCTCTCCCATGTTAGCACTCCGAGGCTTTTTTCTCCTCTTTTCCTCAACGCAGGAGGAGGGGAAGAAAAAAATCATCTCCTGACAGATTCCGCCATACTGGATTTTTGTTACAGCCCAGCGTCACATGGAGCGCCCCTGCATTCACCAGAGGCGGGGTCAGGCTGATGAAAATGTGATCATCTACGAGCAGACAGCGTGGTATGTGTGTGTGTCTGTGTGTGTCTCTGTATGTGTGTGTGGCAGGTTGGATAAATGCTTGTGATTATGGCCGAGGAAAAGAACTTTTTCTGGGGCGTGTCCCGTATTGTAATATCCGTGCATGCGGTTCCCCGAGCGTCACATACACGCATTACCTTGTTTTTATAACTTTGTGCAGCTTTATGAGCCAGCTATAGATGTGCATGCACACACTTTCCACTTTTACTGCGTTGTTATGGAATCACGGGATCATTATCCCCTTCCTGTAGTGCACTATAATTAGACACTGTTGCAGTTTGTTGCATCCCCCCCAAAAAATATTGCTTTTAAATGTTGGGATTTATTATCCTTTATTTTATTATTACTATCCTGAGGCACCTATGCTACCTTATGGCATTTATCGTGATGGTCTGCTCCACGTGATCACAGCTATATATAGCCTGCACATCTTCAGGCCAAACGTTTATGTGTTTATGTGGATGACGA
Source organism: Pundamilia nyererei (assembly GCF_000239375.1). Taxonomy (NCBI): domain Eukaryota; kingdom Metazoa; phylum Chordata; class Actinopteri; order Cichliformes; family Cichlidae; genus Pundamilia; species Pundamilia nyererei. The sequence continues at coordinate 120,717 of NW_005187791.1, read as the reverse complement.
CATGTGCATAGACATATGTGCGTATCTATGTTTAGTTATATATGGGCATGTGTGTGTGTTTCATTTTATGCACGGTGAGGAAGCATTGCCATCATTTTGTGATGCTGGCATAATGGCAATAAAGAGTCTTGGATCTTTCATTTTTCTGGGTTGTGATCATTAATCTGCTCTTTCGTGTTCTGCTGATTGACTTCTATAAATGACTTTTTCTAATAACCTTATCTTAGTTTATAGAAGCTTTATCTGCCTTAGTGTCATTACTACACTCCAAGAAGGTTCTAGTAGTAGCAGTACTGCAGTGCTATTGCAGTAGGCCAATAGAGTTTTAAACTGCTATCTGAGCACTTATGTAAAAGCAATACTTGTTGCTGCAACAGAACAAGAAAGAGCTTGAAGAACACTGATGTCAGTCTGTAGACTGAGTTCCAGTCAGTGTTGACTGACATCAAAAGCAGAAAGAGACCAAATCCTCAACAGTAACCGAACATTTCATAATGCGTCATTAATCTATTTATGTAGTAATTACTATGTGACAGCAGTTTTCTGCCTGTAATGCAATATTTCTAGCCTTACTTCAGTTGCTCAACGGCAGCAAAATGGAACAAACATTTTTATCCAATTCCTGTGCATTGCAACATGAAACGCCCTCCATGCTGCCTGCTCTAATCCAATATGCTTTTATTTCCATTACTCTGTATTTGATTGTGCATCTCAGCAGCCACCCACAGGCAAACCTGCAACACTACTGCCTGCCTCAGCTGACTCAATTACTGTAATATGCTAACCAGTCTCTATATAGGCTACATCTGAGGGCGGAGACAGCGTTATTATTCACCCAGTGTGAGTAGACTACAGAGCTCTGCTATGATTTCAGTCTGCTCTAATAACCCTGAGGCTGCTCCGGTGGCTCGCTGAAGTCTGCGGAGACGCTTTGGAAAGATTTGATTCTGAAGTTGTTATTCAGGAAAGGAAAGAAGCTCATTTTTTATTTTCATGAACATTGCTCCAACACAAATATTTTCAATATATTTGAAGGAGAAATGTTGATTCTAAATTTTCTAAACTTGTCTCCCAGGCTGTCATGTGACGTGCGATAATTTTAGCAGTCACATCAAGCAACTAAGCCATTATTTGTCTAGTATGTAGATGTTTTAGCATCTTTGATTTGAATTTTCCCAACATGACTGAACTGTCAATATGTGGGTCAAGTTAAAATCTAACCCTACCTCCAGGTTTTATATGGCTCCAGGCTTCATCAGTAAAGCACCTGTTCTAAACTTTTTTACCCATTACCGTGAAGAACTACACTCATCGGCCACTTATTGCCATGTACACCTGTTCAACTGCTTGTCAGCACAAATGTTTTATCAGCCAATCACATGGCAGCAACTTCACAGAAGATAATGCACAGCGGCTGGGACCTTAAAGCACACGGCTACTGCAGCAGAAGACCACACAGGCTGCCACTACTGTCAGCTAAGAACTGGAAACTGAGGCTTCATTTCACACAGGCTCACCAAAAGTGCACAAATTAAAGACTGAAAAAAGTTCTTTATTTCTGCTGTGACAGGTGGTAGGGTCACAATTTGGCAAAGACTAACATGAAAGCATCTGTGCTGCATCAACAGTTCAGGCTGATGCTGCAGTAATGGTGTGGGGACATTTCCTTGGCACACTTTGGGTCTCTTACTATCCACTGAGGATAATTTAAAGGTCACAGCCTACATGAGTATTGTTCCTACCGTGTCACACCTTTGTAACCACAGTGTTGTGACTGTTACACAATATATGTTAAATGTGTTAAATTACTCTACCTTTTATTACTTTTACCTAAGCTCAATTATAGTTTCGTTCCAACTAACAGGCTTTTCAGATAGGGCTACTTTTATTTAACACATTCCTTCTTCCTCTTTCAGTTTATTTGCACCATTTATAAATTTAAAGTACTTTTAATATTGGCTATTTGGCTAGCATTAACAGTTAGCCTACTTTTACCGTAGCCCGCTATTTAATGCGTTTGTTTGTTTTTTGTTGAATTATTCACCTGTTACATTTTCAAACATAATTAATCAACAGTTGCAAATTTCAGTCTTTCACTCCTTTTAGGTAATTCAGTTGATTATGTGTATAATTTACACACAATCAACTACTTTAGATATGTTCGTCTAGCTGGCCTGCTATTTAGCATGCAATATTTTTATCTAATATTAGCGTAACTATTTTAGCAAACATACACAAAATTTGTCACATGCTTTAAATTATTATGTATTTTTCTATTTTGTCTCCAAGTAATTTATAATAATTTAGAATTACATAGCATCATACTGGTAGTTTCTTTTATCATGAATGTTGGATGGAGTTGGTTCATTATCATTTTTCATTCACTCTCCTCTACAGGGAGATCACAGGTCAGGGTCCACCAGCAAGTCCTCACCTTGCTCAAGGGCACCTCAGCTGGGGCAGATGCTTAATTGCCCCAGCTGACCTTCTCTTTCTCACTGTCAAGGTTTTCACTGCCGTCAGAAGACCTTCTTTATTAGTTTTAACTCGGGCCAGCTTTGTGCCGCTCCACTACGACTTGCATTTATTAATCAAGGTCGCTCCTCCTTTGCAGCAGGCCCCTGAGGGACAGCTGTATCCATAGCAACAAAAGATGATCATTTAAGGATGAGCTAGGGAGTTTCAGTTACGTAAGGCAGTCGGACTTGGAGGCATCTCTGATATGCTCGTGTAAGGTCTTTGGAGCTGTCGACCTTCTTTCTCTTTATGTATGCAGACATAAGATACATTTACCATCTAATTACAGAACTTAGACATGACTTTCCAGTTTAATTAATATCTTTCAGGGCCAACTGCAAAACCATACCTTTCTCTACGATATAAAAAATAAATAGAAAATAGAAAGGCAGCTACCAAAAGTTTTTTTTTTTTAAAGTCAAGTTAAGAGTGAAAAATAATGCTAATGGCTGGTCTGACTAAACGTTTGTGCCACAGTCTATCCAGTAGTTTATTACTTTTGTCTTGAGCAAAATGACACGTTTTGTTTGTAGCTGAGCAAATGCAACGAATAAACATCTGTAAAAGCTGTGTTAATAAGAAGAATCATGGCTCTCGGTATATTTGGAAGGTAATATGCCCTCATTGTCTCATGCTCTGCACAAAAGCACAGAGTTTATACTCGTGTTGTCAGGGAGCACAAATTGCTCTTGGACATCTGCATCTGTATTGTTTGTGTACAAGCTTTTGCTGACGCAGACATGCATAAAACAGTCAAAAGTGCGTGTACGAGCAAGTGTGTGAGTGCGTCCAGGGCAATGATGTCAAAGCAGGGATTAGATTGGCTTATATTGCCCAGAGCAGCACATTTGCAATTCAGCGAACACACTCGAGTTGCCAAATCACTGATTGTGTTAACTGTTTTGCATCCAGGGGAGTAGCCATCACCTCCTTCCACTTTAGAGTTTAGGTCATGAGTGCTTCTTTGGAGCATGATGTGTTTAAAAGCATCGGTCCAAAGAACCTTACATGGTTCTGGCTAAAAACACAGATCCTGAGTTATGTTGTTCCAAAAATACACCATGTTTTTTGGCCAGAGGCTGGGAAGAGGAGTAGTAATCAGGCTAGAAAGTCAACAGGCTGGTGAGCGTGCAGGGCCTGCGCAAACCTCGGCTGTGCTACCACAGCAGACACATCACACACGGGCTGTAGACCAGACCACTTGCAGTGCACACACAACTGGCTGTTAGTGGTTTGTGAAGGGAAGCCGTCGTCTCACCCAGCGCGGTCCCACATGAGTCAGTCGCAGCGTGCAGACAAAGCTCGCAGACCTCAGTGTCATAAAGAACCTCGGCAGCCATGGAGAAAGCACTTCTGAACATCTTCACACCGCATTTGGCAGCGTGTGATCGGCCTGCGCAGCCACAACTTCTAACGTATCGGTGGAATTATGGCGTTTGCAACTTTTTCTCTGTGTGTTAGGTTGCGTGCGTGTAGAGAAAAAAAACATCAGGCCCTTCCAGGTTTCCTTGAAACAGGAGCGTTTAAGAGAGAAAAGAGAGCAAATGAAGCCATAAAGAGTTCTTGTTAAAAAGAAGCAGAGCCGAGGCTTCTTACAGTCGAGCCAGTTAGTCTAAAAGTTTCCATCAAAGCCCCGCTGAGCTGCATGGAGTAATTACTTCTCACACAGCAACAGCTCCCAGGCCTTATTACTGATACTGTTTTTATGTGCGTGTGCATGTGTGTAAAAGGTGCATGTACTGCACGCGCTCACTCGTGGCAGACGAATATGCCTCCATGTCCCATTCAGGCAGAGTGTGCGTTTCCATGTGTGTGTGTGTGCCTGTAAAGTAATAGCACCCCAGATTGTCCTGCTTTTTACACATAAACCAGCTTGCTGGGGCGATAAACTGAGAAATGTTGTTCTGACGGGTCGCTCTCGGTCTTAGCTGTCCTGATGACGGCAGAGGGGAGCCCACCCAACATGATGTTCCAGAGCATCTGGGTGTTAAAAAACAAAAAGCAGACTTAAAAGCCTTTCTGAAGAGCACTCCTAGCAAGAAGAAAAACAAAGCAGGCCATTTATTGGCACAGTTCACAAGATAAATCAGAGATATTGTGAGAATCAATAAAGTAACTGGTCTGATCATTTTTGGCTTTTTGGTGGTTTCAAATTGGAGCCTTTGACTAATTCTTCTGACATGAGGTCAAATTGACTTCTTTTCCTACTGAGCAGCAGCGCTCATTAGCGATCCACATCATTTTCATAAGCAGTCCATGACATATGAGCTGTAGAAATGCCTGCCTTCTCTTGAACATGATAGAACCACTGTGTCGTTTTGTTTCATGCTGGCATGTTTAACAGGCAAACTCATCATGGTGAGCATGTTAGGATGGAGTGGAAATGGGCTGCTATATACACTCACTGACCACTTATTTAGCTCCACTTGCTCCGCTGTTTATTAGCAGCGGTGTCGAATCAGCCAATCGCATGCCAGCAACTCCATGCATGTGGGCATATAGACATGATCAAAACAATCTGCTGAAGTTCAAAGTGAGAGTCAGAGTGGGGAACAAAAGTGATTTTTACATTACTTTTAATGCGATATGCTTGATATTTTATACATGGCTTTGTTTTTGTGAACCTACATCCATTCCCAGTGTACAGTCACATTTATCTCAATGTGCAGGTTTTTGGACAGCAGGAGGAACCCAAAGAGCCCAAAGGAAACTGACTTGGGCATAGCAAGAACATGCAAACTCCACGGCAAAAGGTCCCAGCCCACGAAGAGAGAGATTAAAACCCACAACCTTGCTGCCGCGGCGCCTCCGTAGGCTCTTACGTTTGCTTTTTTGAAAAGCAAATGATGTCTAAACACTACATTTCCATCTGAACTGTAGTGAAGTGGGAGCATGAAGCAAACTGTGTGTCCAGCAATTCACGTAGCCGGTTGCTTTCCACCGCTGGTGACGTTTCACCTTGAAACCACAACCAAATATCCTGCCCCCCGGCGAACAGGAGCTTGTGGAAAATCTGTCTGTAACCTCGAAACATGTGCTAGTAGCGGCGAGAACACAGGCAAGGCTGCAGAAAGTTTCTTTGCAGCTTATGATTGATGCTTCAGTGAACATCCTGAGACTGCATCGCATGTTTTTTTGAGGTCATGTGCTATTTCCTGTTGCTTCTGACCAAAGACTGTATAAACAGTCTAGCAGTAAGCCTGTATATCCACCATCCCAGACTTTATTCAGTTGTATTGTCAGTATTTTCATTTAAGGACCACATGGGATTGAGAAACTGCTAAGCCTCAAAGAATTTCTACCTGCTCTTTTAAAAGGGGAAAAAATCAGTAGTTGCCATATTTTGGTATGAGAATGCGTTAATTTGATTACACTGGAAAATATCACCTCTTGGAAGAGCATTTGCATCATCCTTCCAAAAACAGATGTCAAGCAGCTGCACTAAAAACGTCCAAAAATGGGATTCGTATTGCCAATTTAATCTGACAGCGTTAGAAGAAGCACATAACCAAAGATTATGCACGTAGGAGTCGAATGAAGTTCTTTTTATTGGCCTGACAGACCGAAAAAAGAAAAGAGAAAACAGCAAAAATGGATTTGAGAAATAAAGCAGCTCCGACCGGCGTTGTAACTAATGTCATCGAACTTTCCAGGGAGAGAAAGCCTCTTCCAGCGTTAGTCATAACCCAACAGAGAGTTTATAAATCTCTCGCCTGCTGCAGCTTTAAAACGTCTAAATAACGTACACCCTGATATTTCCACATCTCGCCACCACATCATGAGATGGCTGTATTTTTCCAGGAGAAAGCTTGAACACGGAGGGCCCGGGCAGCCAGTAAAACTTATTTGGGCATGCAGTCGCCGAGTCCTGCCAGCAGCATATAGCAAAAGACATAAAACTCCAACCGAAAGCCTGATGTAGACAAACTGTGCTAAGTGTTCATAAAATATCTCCAGCCAGGGAATGTTTGATGGAGGGATTAAGGACGGGAGAGAGGAGCTCCTTTTAAAATGAGCAGACCTGCTTCGAATGCTTTTCCTGTGGTGTTATTGCATTCTGACATATGCCTTCTCTTTTAATCACAGATAGAAAAGGGAGCTTCCAATAATTCCCAAAGCGCACGGAGGTCAGAGGTCAGGCTCAGCGTACGTGAAGCTGATGGGAATTGGGCCTTGTACTTCTTCTCTATGGCACCTCTTTTAGGTTTGAAGGCTCAAAAGCAGGGAAGCCAATCGCATTTTACATAGTAGGCCACATATAACCCACCTTGATCTCAAGTGGGCTGAAGTGGTGAAAATGCCCTTTCAGTGAGTTTAAAGAGATTTAACTACACATTAAATGCCAGAGATATCTTAATATAAGAAAAGGAAGTGTAATTTCAACAGCATGTCTCAGTTTTTCCACACGATAAAGAAATGTTGCTTCAGGTAATGAAATAAATCTGCCAGCATGACTCTTTGGGTATACAGTGTAAGAAATAAATGTGTAAAATTACAGAAAAAGTTCTAGTATCTCACTGCCCAGACTGTCCTGTAAGTATAAAATAGAAAGTCCTAATATAAAACTGTGCTACCACGACAATAACAATAACATCACAAATTAATTTTCCGGCAAATCAAAATCTTGCTTCACCTCCTGAACCTGTAATAACAGGTGCATGAATTAGAGTTTTGTGACCCTGCATTAAGCGTTTCACTAGAAGGCAAACTGAGGTCTAATCATGCTGGGAAATAAGTGAAAGGACAATCGGTCAGGGCTGATTATACAGCTACAATGAGGAACACGCCACCGTGATGTTTTATGACACCAAAGATTGTCCTTACAAGGATGTTTGACTTTGATGTTTCTTACAGAAAAGTTCTAAAATGTGTAAAATACGAAATGTGCCGCTGATGAAAATTAAGAATGGGAATTAGTTGTGCTACAACAGGATCACAATATTTAGTGTCTATCATGATAAAGTTATTTTGTGATACTCTATACATTACAAGACAGCAGCAGCATCTGTGTGACAGGGAAAATTACACTTGTAAAATAGCAAAAAAGAGAAAGAATGTATTAAGTTGCTGCATTGTGATATTAAAGTGTGCTTATTTTATCATCATAACAGTTTTAATATTGGATTTTACTTAATATGGTGTCAGTGCAATTAATCAATCCTCTGAATCACTTTTCATTTTATTTTATTTTTTTCTACTATAAGTCAGTTCACTTTACTTTCTTTCCCCAAAAGGAGTCATGAAGTTCTAATTCTATTTAGGCAAACTGGTAATATTTGGCATATCAGTAATAAGGACACAACTGAGCAGCTAATAAAATAAATGAATAAACAGATTCACAGACAAGCGTAATTTAGAAAACAGTAAATAGTTATTTCTGAGGATTTAGGCTGATTAATTTGTTTTAAATACGCAAATATCTGTTTTTGGTCTGTTTGTATAGAGACTTTAAATTTGGGATTATCTAGTTTTAACATAAACCACGTAATACTCTGAATGCAGTGTATGTTAGTTAGTTAAACATATAACAGGTAACTGCTGTGTTTCATTAGCACATTTTAACTGTTTGTTTGTTACCCATCTATTTGTATGTATTTTTAAATAGAGATTTGATTTTAATATGACTAGAATATACTTGGATAGTAAAACAACATTTCTCACATAGTTAGTATTACTGTCAAATATTGGTCATATTTTTTTCTTTGAAACTGACGAATCATGAGTAGTCCCTCGAATGTGGTTCAAATTATTATAAGGCCTAAGAATGATTGCGTTGTATTACAGCTACTACTTACACTGATGCGACTACCACTAGAGATATTTTTAATAAAATCCTTCTGAGAATTTTAAAACAGTAAACTAGGTAGAGATACGAAATTAATTGACCAAATTTTGGATCTACAGACGTTTTAATCATTTATTTTCAAAAAAACTTCTATTAATACAGTGTGTTGTGTCCCCATGACCATTAAAATGATTTTATTTTATCATTTCATCCATAGAAAATTAAGTAAAAACTTAACTTAACTTAATATAACTGTACAAATAAGTGTTCTCAGACAAGATGCCCACGGGGACTTTACTATACAATTACTTGTATTAAATTATTAATTTTAAGTTTGCTAATCCTGCCGGTCAGCCAATATTTTCCCGCCACGTTGTGTAACTTTGCCAATGGCGCCATCTTGCGGATTACATCGTGAATGACGCTTTATGCGAGCGACTCCCCTACGTCATAAGTATGCGCCAGTCTCTCTAATCTCGACAACGTGAAGAAAACATGGGAGTCAGTTTTCCTTCTGACAGGTAGTTTCTTCTTTCTGAGGTCCTCGCGTCACTTAAACCGACGTTAGAGAGTCAGAGTGTCATTTTCAAGCTTACTGGGAGCCGCAGAGCGCGAGGCCGTTCAAAAGTCACGTGAACCGAGCTTTTTTGCGGCTGTTTTGCTAGCAGCATGGACAACTCCGAGGAAAGTGCCATTGAGCTCCACGGAGATGAGGAAATTATTGAAGTCATCGACCTGAACGACACGGAGCCTGGCCCAGGTGGGTTTCGGCAGCACCCGTCTCCTCTCCCGTGGCAGGCGGGACAAGAGCAGATATAGATCAGGTGACCGTCGTGTGCTGTGCTTTTTCTCTCGTAGATGATTTGGCTGATGACTTGGAGGACGTCGACTTCGATGACGCTGGAAACGCAGGTGATGACAATGACGGCTGGGAGACTGAGGACGAGATGGAGGCTGAGGCAGAGCAGGACGACAGCGATCTCACCTTCAACAAACACACCGGTGAAAAGCTCCCTCGTGTCTCTGCTGCTGCTCTCTGATTGCTCCTGGCTGCTTAAGGTTTAAAAAGGTCTGACCCTTTTTCTTTCTTTCTTTTCTGTCCAGGCTCGGTGTTCTGTGTGAGGTTGGACCCAGCGACCAACAGCTTGGCTGTGAGCGGAGGGGAGGATGATAAGGCCTATGTTTGGAGGGTGAGCGATGGGGAAGTTCTGCTGGAGTGCACAGGTGAGTGTAGAGCTCAGAGGGTTGGATGATTTAGGGACATCACTGTAGTGAGCTGGAACTAAAGACAAAGGCGTTTGTTTAGGCAGGGGGTAGATTGGGGGTGATCACATAAAGCTTTCTACCATGGCAATTAAAACATAAGCACCAGCACAGCATGGTTAAAATCACAAAATGTTTAGTTACAGTGTGATTTGGCTTCATTTGTGGACGCAGGTGAGGAGCAAACATGGGAGTCTTTACAAAAACTCTTCCTGCTTTTCCAGACTTAAACACAATCCTGGTATTCTCAGATGAAGCAAAAACAAAAGAAAATGACAAAAAACAGGGTAATTAGCATTTCTAATTACTCTGGGAAATAGGCATCTGCAGATGCCAACAAGGGTTGCATCAGTTTGGGGCTGGCTGTGGCTCAGAAGGGTGAACAGGTTCTGGTCCAAGCTGCCTTGGTCAAGATACTGAACCCAAAGCTGCTGCTGGTGCATCCATCAGAGTGTGAGTGAAAGAAAATCCTCAAAGGCACAGACTGAAGCTCTGTATGAATGTGTGAGAATGGCTCAATGTGGCTTTGTGTGCTCTTCTAAAGTAGAAACGCACTAGTGCATTTATTTGCATAGCGTGAGCGCTGTGTTGACATCAACCATGTGTGAAATGTGTCCACGCAAGCATTTTCAGATTGTTTACATAAAGATGTGGACACACTGTGATGTCCCAGATGGGCAGGACAATGGCCAAAACAGGAAAAAAAAATCATGCTCTTTGCCCTCTGTGCCTACACAGGTCACAAGGACTCAGTGACGTGTGCCATGTTCAGCCATGACTCCTCCCTGGTGGCATCCGGAGACATGAGCGGCTTGATTAAAGTCTGGAAAGTAGAAACTAAAGAGGAGATCTGGTCCTTTGAAGTGGGAGATCTGGAGGTAAGAGTGTGTGTGTGTGTGTGTGTGTGTGTGTGTGTGTGTGTGCGTGCGTGTGTATAATAGAGATGGACCGATCCGATATTACGTATCGGTATCGGTCCGATACTGACCTAAATTACTGGAT
>NW_005187791.1:94761-107646 GCF_000239375.1 Pundamilia nyererei | reverse complement strand
GGTGTTACCTCCTTTGACAGTATCACAGTATCAGCTTAAAGCACTTGTTGCTGCTGAGTTTGCATCTTTTGCTGTGAAGTACAGCCAGACTTTGACCGCTTGCTTTGGGCGTTTTTTATCTGTAGCTCTGCTCTAAAAGAACGTACGTACCTGGGCCCGCCTACTACGCTCGCAAAGGTAAAATGATTGGCTAGAATCCAAAGTGTGTGACAGCTCAGGAAAATAAAGCACCGAAATGTGCGCTGCTTTTCGGTCTGGTTACTACCGTTTATGTCAGAATCGGTACCCATCCCTAGTTATTGTGCATGTCATGGTGCTGTTATGACTCCAGGGGGAGATGCAGCTGGCTTTAGTTTAATAGTGTAGATTCTGGATGAAAGGAGTCTCGGTGCTCTTTCCCACATTAAAGTTACATATAAACAGATGAAAAGCAATAAAAGTAGCAGAGCATAATACAGATTTGTTGAGTTATGGCTCAATAAAAAGAAACAGCAAAACTAAGGTCTTCTGTAAATAAATTTGTAGCTCGTATTTGGAGAAAGTTGTTTAACATGTGTAAACAGTTGTAAACAACGAGGATGAGCAGCAGCAGTAAATGTTGATCATAATTCTTGGTTTAAAACAACAGTACTGTGTGAAAGTCTTTTATCTTCTTTCAAGCAGCCACACTTTCTTGTCATTTGTCTTGAGCAATAGTTTTTCTTTGGACATTTTTTTTCCTCACTCATTTTCAGTCCAGTCTTTGTCCCTGACAAGAAGAATTTTTCCAAGCCCCTCATCACCGAATGATTCAAACATTAGAAAAACACAGCTCACGCAAGGGATGAACCAGTTCTACACGTCCTTTATCTTTAGTCACTTTGTTACTAGCAGTGTCTCACAGAAAGGCATCAGTTGTTTTATATCTGTGCCAAAGATGATAAAGCTGGAGACAAACATAAAATAGTAGTTTTTGCGCCAACAAGGCGATTCCCAAAGAGCTATTAGGCGACTGTTTGGTACATCTCAGCATGGTGTGCAGTGTGTCCTATAAATTTAAGAAAACTTGCCAAGTGGAGGATGGAAGTGGCAGGCCAAAACAATCCTCTACAGCAGACAAGCAGCATGTGGAAGTCAAGAAAGTGAACGTGAGAGAAGTGGCAGGTCTTACATCAGGCCAAAGATACAACAGTGAGTGTCTGCAGCCGTCTGTAAGACACTGTAGAGGCCGTCTCATGGTTTGGGCTGCATTTGCTTTTCTATCTTGAAAGCCTCTTTTTGCCAAGAACTTCATTTTCCAGCACGGCAGTGATCCAAACATGGCAGTGCAGTAAAACCATACCTGTGTAGAAAAACATAGTGGAATACTATCAGTCATGGATTGGCCTCCCCAGAGCCTCAACAGTATTGAAGCAGTGTGGATCATGTTGACACAGAACAGATTGTTTTTACCGGTTTCGTTTTTCTTCTAGCACAATATACAGAAGTGAGCGGTGCTTCAAGACGTTTACCGAGATGCATGTAGTTTATGCTGTTTGTCTCCTAACAGGTCAGGATGGACACCAGGGGGCGCTAACCTGCCTGGCTTGCAATAAGGACGGCTCTCTGATGCTGACAGGTTCAGTGGACGGCTGTGCAAAGCTCATCAACATCACCACGGGAAAGGTGGGTGCCACAGCCAACCAATACCAAGCAGGCAGGAAGTGTAGTGAAGCAGGTGCTTCCTGTGTCTGACTTACGTGTCTGTGTGAAGGTGGTCGGCGCGTTCTCTGTGGAGGGAGGCAAAGGAAAAGGCTCCAAAGATGAAGAGGAATCGAACTCTGTGGAATCTGTGGGATTCTGCAACATGTGAGTGGGCTGCACACTCGCAGTAATACAGAAGCATATCAGAGCCTCAGCCCCTCCTCAACAGTTTCACCTTTGTCGCCCTTTCCAGCCTGCCGCTCATCGCTGTCGCGTACTTGGACGGGACTCTGGCCATATATGATCTCTCCACGCAAGCCCTGAGGCACAGATGCCGTCACGAGGTGAGAAGCGGCAGACGGCGGCACAGTTTGTGCACGTTTAGTCTGGTCCCGCCTGTGTTCATGCTGGTCTATGCTCTGTGTATTGAGGGGAGGCTTTGCAGTCTTATCAGAAACCCTCCCAGGGTTAGGGAGGTTTGTTTGAAGGGATGTTGCTTGTGTGCAGATAATGTGACAGAGAACGTTCAGTCAGGAAGTCGCTCTTTGACAGTTTACCGAAAAAGGAGCTAAAAACATCAACTCTCTTTCCTCCAGCCTGTAATAAGCGTTTACTCTTTATGTTGCTTTAAAACTGGTGTTGGTGTCGCCTTTGCCTGTTTTTCATCGCGCTTTGTGTTCCTCCAGGCTGGCATCGTTCACCTGCGGTGGGAACAGTCTTCTTCTGTGGTGTCCACCTGCAGTTTAGACGGCGCGCTGCGCTTATGGGACGCTCGTTCAGGCAACTTGGTGGCTGAGTACAAGGGCCACACCGCAGAGATCCTGGACTTCACCATGAACAGGTATGATTCCACAGCACACTGCCAGGACTGTGTGCCCTGCTCACGGGCACTGAAGTGCATTAGAAATTAGGGATGTGCAGAAGTAGTCTTTCACTGGGAGGCACCAGCAAAGCTAGTTATTCTAATTTTGTGAATGCAGAACACAATTTCTGGTTGTGAGAAAGTCTTTCTCCTTCCTGATTTAGTTTTATTCTTTTCTCTTTTTTTGCATATTTGTCACACTTACATGTTTCCGATCATTAAAAATGTTGTTTATGAATCAAAAATAACTCTGACAAAGTGCAGTAGGCTAAAATATCTCAAAGAACAACAATTCAAGCTACAATCCAGAGAAACAGCTGAGAAACAAAGTAATTTACCTCTCAGTCTGGAAAGGGTCTTACATTTCTAAGGCTTTGAGGCTCCACTGAAACACAACAAATGGAGAAAGCCTGGAACAGCAGTGAACCTTCCCAGGAAAGGCCGGCCTACCAAAGCTACTCCAAGAGCACATCAACGACTCAACCACGAGGTCACAGAAGAGCCCAGAACAACATCTAAAGAACTGCAGGCCTCACTTGTCACGATTGAGGTCAGTTCATGATTAAACAACAAGAAGAAGAAGACTGGATAAAAATGGCTGCTTCACTGGTTCAGGACGACTTGCCGTAATTGATGCAACCATGAATTCTGCTCTCTACCAGAAAATCCTGAAGGATGAACTGGGCCAGTAGGTCATGCTCTGAAGCTCAAGTTTACTGAAGGATCGTTGTTGCACTCATGTTACGCAGCAGAACAATGTGAAGCACAGCAGCTCGTCTGCATCTGAATGGCTCAACGAAAAAGCCAGAATGAAGGTTTTGGAGTGGAATCGAAGTCTGGATCAGATGCTTTGGCATGACCTTAACCGTTCGTGCTCGTAAACCCTGTAACTCAGCAACTCGGCAAAGACCTGGATGTCCAACAGTAATGGGTGATCACAGAATCATTTCCATGGTGGAAAGAAACCTCTTCACAACAGCCCACCAAGTGAACAACCCTCCAGGAGGCAGGCGTATCCAAGTCTACTGTAAAGAGAGAAGACTGCATGAAAGTAAATACAGAGGATTCACTGCAAGGTGCAACAGCTCATGATGCAAGAATAGAAGGCCTAGATTTGACTCCCCTATAAAGGCCAGCACAGTTTGGGAAAACCAAGAAAAGCTCTACCAGAATGATGGCAGAAAAAAAGTATGGAGAAGGTGTGGAACAGCTCATGATCCAAAGCACACCACATCATCTGTAAAACACGGCGCTGGGAATTTCCCACCCTCCCACTGCATGCTGATGTTTTTGATCCTGCTCTCCACTCTGGCTCTCCCTGTGGAAATCCAGAGGTGAAAAGAGCAGCAGAAAGACCCCACAGCACACAGCTGACGTCATTGATGGCAGATTGTACTCAGCAGGAGGAGCAGATGAGGTGGTTTGTAAAGCTACTTGAAGATGCATATCAAATTACATCACGAGTCCCCCCAGTATGAGGTTTTGCAGTTAAAAGCACTGAGATCAGCTCCAGGATTACACAGGAGTGTGAGTTTGAGCTGCTTGAACGACTGCTGTCCCTTATTGTTTCATCCACCCCTCAAATCCCCCCGTGGTGACGAATAACTCGATAACGTTGCAACACAAAACTTTGTTAAATCACTGAACTACTTATAATAAAAACCCATGTGAACTCAGCCAACTGTGAGCAGGGTTCAAGTAAATATTTACTCTTTGTTTCCACTGTCTCTTAATCACATCCTGGCTGTCCTCGTGTCTCCGCAGGGAAGCCACTCTTGCTGTAACCGCTTCAGGAGACAACCAGGTGAAAGTCTTCTGCCTCCAAAGACCCGATCGGTAAAAGCCGAGACAAAAGACAAATCAAAGAGAAGAGAGAATATTTTAGGAGATGAGACTTTGTTCCCGTTCACTTTTATCCTCAGGATGTTAAAATGCTCTCGTGTGCTCCTGAACGATTCTAATCTGGTTTTTGTTGTAAGACCGTAGCAACCAAAAGATTATTGTTACTTTTTTTTGTTCTTTTGTCCTCATAGCACTTGATGTTTGCTTCATGGGCAGATGTTTAAGCCTCTTCAAGTAACTCTGAGATTCTTTAAAACACAATGTTTCTCACTATTTTTGTCCCAGAACACTTGTCAGTGATAAGAAAGTCAAAGCGTTGATGCATCATAGTGTCCTGACATCCGCTGTTATGTTCTGTCCTCCAAATGAATTTAGGGATCAAACGATACAGAAAAGAGGATGATGTGTGTGTGTGTGGTCTCAGCTCTCAAACACAGATTTTTTTTTTCTTTAATGTAAACTGAACTGTAAATACAAAAAATAAATAATATACTTTCTTCTTGGTAACACTTAGAACTTGTTTCTTGTGTTTGCTCCAAACTTAGTTCAAGTTTCTTACATTTATCAGTGATGACGAGCTGCATGATGAAGCATGAGGTCATTTTGATGGGAAAGCCTGCAACTTACTGGAACTTCTTTTAGTTCAAGTGGTCTCTTTGGTCTCTAGTCGGTTCAGTTTCATCTTACATCTGTTTTATCTCGAAATCAGATTTAAAAAAGAGGAGGATGTGAGTCAGTCTGAATAAGTCACAGCGCCCAGTGAAAGCAGATTTTCCCCCAAACTGCAGCTTAGATTTCAAATAAAAGCAGGAAACTTGACTTTGAAAAGCCAAAATAATTAATTTGTTTGAGGTTTAAAAACAGATTGGATAAAGAAGTTTAATGTCACCTAGGAGCCTTAAAGCCTTCTGTCTGCAATGTCCGCAATTCATTTTGTAAATAAACGTAACTTTAACATTAACCATGTCTATTGAACACTAATCTACTACTGTGCAAAAGTCTCGATGAACAGCGCTGTATCTGAAAGTCATGACCTCAAGAAATGGGAAAAGAATCCAGCAAAGACCTGAAAGATGCATGAGGACCTTCAGCTCATGCATCTGCTGTTCACCAAAGCCTCATCAGCAATGGTCTCAGTGGAAGGGTGGCTGTCAAGAAGCCATCCTTAATGAAGGGAAACGGGAAGAAAAGACTGAGGTGTCCGTGGTGGAGTCGTGAATCCAAAGTTTACAGTTTTGGTTCAAATGGTGAACAAAGGTCAGGAGAGCAGGACAACAGTGAGTGTCTATAGCTGTGTGTAGGACACGGTGGAGGCTCCGTCATGGCTTGGGGCTGCACTTCAGCCAGTGGTGTTGGAGATCTTGTGAAAACTGATGAAATTATGAAGAAAAGTAATGTCAGATATTGATCAATCATACGATACCATCTGGAAGGTATCTTTTGTCTTTGGTACTGCAACGATCCCAAACACACTGCCAGTACATTAAAAGCATATCTGAATAGATAAAAACACAGTAAGTCAAGGATGGTCCTCCGCAGAGCTTGGACCTGAGTATCATCGAGACAGTTTGGGATCATCTTGGCAGCTATTTGCGGTGGAAGACACAGCTGGATGACAACAACAGGGCTAAGGTCCAGTGGGACTTTAAGCTGCAGACAAGCAGCTGCTGGCCACCATAAAGACATAATGGTGGTTGACAAAGAGCAGAAGAAGAATGAGGTCAAGAAAACGACTACACCAGGGGCTGAAGGAAAAACTTGAACAGATGTCGAAGGTCCAAAGGGGTTGCAGTGGTAAGAGAAGTGTCAGCAGTGTTGCATGAAAAAACAAAGAAAAGTTTAGTTTATGTGAAAGTTCCTGTAATAATTACATTTCACAGTGAAACAAGTGGCTGGTTTTCAGGCACTTTAGTAGCCTGAACCATATTTTTCACAATCAGGAAACACATTATTAGCTGACCGGCCTCTCTGTTGCTTCTTAAAATAGAAAGCCAGTTTGACCTTATGTGTTTACATTAGTGTGAGACAGAGGTCTGTTACACACAAAGGTCGTGAGGTTGTACTGCATTGTTGCAGTTAGAAAGTAGGGCTAAAGGACTCTGTGCAATCACGTATTCATGAGAAAAAGATTCAGGAGTGAGCACTGAGAAGGCCGACTGGTTACCCAGACGTTAATAACGTATCTTACTGAATCACTGGTTTTCTTCAGTTCTTCACATTCAGTTGTTCTGTTGTTCCTGCCCTCTGCTCCTCCTCTCCTCTCTCAGCCTTTCTTTAGGATGACGAAAACAAGCGTCAGCCAGTATCCTGCGCACAAGTGGTTCTTCCTTGTACCACAGTCCTGCAGTGTTGTCTGTATCTGTGGTTGTACATGAATAACTCACCCTGACAGGCAGTCAAACAGTTGCACGCATGAACGTTTGTGCATTGTGGTACATTGTTTTGGCAGATATGATATTGGGATTTAAACCAATGGAAAAGTGCTTTCATTCTCTTTTGTATTCAGGTTATAAAGTATGCAGTACAAACTGACCAGCAGATCATTTGTCACAACAGTGTATTTGGCCTTACAGGTGCAGGAGGCCAAATACAAAGGCTGGATGGATTTCCACCTTTAGACCTTGATGGGGCCACAGTTTGATATATTAAATTGCAGCTGGTATTCTGTGAGAAGTGCTGTGCTGACAACAGATGCTGAGCAAATCGGCCGAGCAGAGAAAGGCAGGTGCTAATGCCAAGGTAAACATAAGTGGAGGAACAGGAGGCAAGTGACAAATCCATTAACAATACCACCTCACAAAGGCAGAGAGCAGTAACCACAGAAACAATCAGGGCCAGAAGAAGCTTCAGGAACCAGTATATACAGGAGCTACATAACCTCAAAGATTGTTTCTTCTTTTTACTAAGAAAGGTTAAAAGTTGGCATATAAAACTTTGTAGTTCTCAATTATGAGGGTAAGGGATGTGAAAGAAATCTAAAGCTACATCGTTTTTTTAGATCTACATGTAGCATTAAAATAAAAGTTATTAGAGCTCCACCCAAGGTTTTTGTTACAGCTCCCCTAAATTAACAATATTGGTAATGAACAATTATTTTATCTTTTTGTAATTCACCAGTATACACAAGCATTTTAATTTAAATGTTACAAGATATCATTCTTGTTGCTATCCATGAGTTTTCAAATTTACCGTTTCATAAAAAAGAAGAAAAAATTATAAAGAAAATTATTATCTTTGATTAAGATGCCAAATTACAGTTATTTATTAGATTGGTGAACAGGAAGAATAATTTTAGTTGTGAACGTTATGCATGATTAAACCTGCTCAAATTTGGATATTAAAATAAATATTCACGTTGTTATTTGACTTATAAGTAACGATGCATGTTTTATTTTTAAGTTTTTAACAGATTTCTAAAGTATTTATGTAAATTATATGTATGAATAGTTCATTGATAAATTACGCATATTAAAATATGCAAATTCTTGGTATTCTATGACAGTTCACATACTTACCCAGCAAGGCTAGCTTTTAGCTAAGGTAGAGTAGTTAGCTTTGTTACTTTTATTTTAACAGTATCATTAATATGTAGGCGTTTCATGTATAACAAAGTGAGTTTCTATAGTGAAGAATTAAAATTGAGTTAAAAGCATGTTAAACATGAAAGTATTGAATGGTTTAGCCTGACCGTCACTCAGCTAGCTAAAGTGTCGCTGCACATTGTTATTATATCACGATTTACAATTTTGTTTGTTTGTTTGTGTGGTTCAGAGAATTAGACATATTTATGTAATATAATTTATGGTAATCCAAAAATGTATAGTAATTGCATTTTGGGTTTGTAATAGAACTCTTACAAAAAACTGACTTCATAAGAAGCAGAGCTTTTAAAATGTCAATAACATCCCTGTTTTGTATGTTGTTAAAATAATTCTAAATAAATGTCAAGTGAAAAAAATGATAGAAAGTGGAAGATGTGGAAAAAAAAGTGACAAAACAAACAGAGAAGTTCCACAGAAGCCAGCTGGGCACTATTATCCCGACCACATTACATTCTTCCATTGTATATAATAATAAACCAGTAGATCATTGATTTAATGTTGAGTAGGATCTGGTTTTCCGAGAAATCCAGGATGCACCATCTTCTCATTTGTTATGTGAAGATGTTGTGCTGTCTTGTCCTCTCTGTGTAGTGTCTCTCCAGATGTCCCGGCCTCAGGAACGTTTGTGTTTAAAACCCATTATCTGATTGGAGCTCGTCCATCAATACAACCGTAGGTCTGCACAAAAGTAGAAGGGAAGGAGGACTCTGTGTTTGGCTAATAAAGCAGGTCACTTCTGGCCTTCCATCCACCACTGTGTTTAAATATTGTACATGTGTGACAGCTGTTATGGATTCTGCTGTATACACTATTGTACATATAGGTCACATCATCTTATTTTACCTTTTGTTTTGACCTGCTTACAAGAACTGACGGCACTGCTAGGTACCATGACAGAAACGTGACAAAAGGATCTGTTTATGTCGCTTTACAAAAGAAAGGAAACACAAATGTAAAGAACACTTGTCTCTTGTTTTTGAGCAGCAATAAAAAAAAACTTATATCAAATAAAAATAACTTCAACGTATGGTTCGTTATACTGAAAACAGTAGGAATATAGCTATTTCATACCATTAAAGTTAACACAGTTCTCCTGTTGGTCAGTGCATCTGGCTGAAACTATATCTTTTTATTTACAAGGTGAATATGATTTTCACCACTGGCCACTTTGTTAGGTACATTAGTTCTGCTGCTCCTTAATGCACATCCTTAATCAGCCAATCACATGGCAGCAAATCGATACACTTAAACATGTAGACATAATCAAGACCACCTGCAAAAGTTTAAACTTAGTGTCAGGAAGAAAGGTGATTTAGATAGCTTAAATGTGACATGGGTTGTTGGTGCCACATGGGCTGTTGTGAATATTTTACAAACTGCTGATATACTGGGATTTCAACACACAATCATCTCTAGCCTGAAAAGAGAAACTATAGAATAGCAACAGTTCTCGTGGGGAAAATGTGTTGCAGACGTCAGAAGTCAAAGGATAATGGTGTGACTGCTTTGAGCCGAAAAGAAGGTAACTCTAACCACTTGCTACAAGCAACGTTTGTAGAAGAGCATCTTTGAATGGACCACATTTCAAATCTTGAAACAGATGGGCTACAACAGCAAACAGTGGACCACACTACTTACCACTCCTGTCAGGTAAATGCAAGAATCTGATGATACAATTATACGCAGGCTCGTCAAAATTGGTCGACAGAGGACCAAAAAAACGATCCATGGGCTGATGAGGTTTTGCTGTGACATTCAGATTTGGTAAAAACATCTTCTAAGTATGACTCCATCCAGATAACTGGAGATGTAATGGTGCAGTGATATATTCCCTGCATGCTTGTGACCCATTAGTATCAACTGTGCCACAGCCTACCTGAGTAATACTGATGACCACAGTCTTAATGACTTCCACTGGATAACGTCTCAAAGCTCAGATGATCCCAAACTGGTTTCTTCAACATGAAAAAGATTTCAGTATAATCAAATGACTTCCACAATTACCAGATCTCAACCATATAGATAGAGCGTCTTTTTAAAGCACATAAATATTAAATAATAATAATATTAAAAAACAGACTTTTGTTATTCTGCTAACTGCAGGTTATTTAACTAAAGAGTATCACAAAGCACGAAGAGATAATCCAGGTGTATGTCAAAAAATAAAAGTGAGATGTATAAAGTTATAAATTGATATATAAAAGAAACTGATTTAATTTCCTTATTTGCTTTAGCTGAAATGGAAAAATGGAGGTGGTTCACATGCCATGCCGGCTGATAGTAACCTGGAATGTTCTTATCTTTTTAAGGTTGCAGTGATAACAGTGTTATCCTCTTTCACTCATGAACAGTGGAGCAAAATATCTGGGCTGATTAATGTAAGGGCCAACAAAAACTTGAATTAGTTGGTCAACGGTTAGTGGGCTCTGGGGCCTCCTCCTCAGGAAAAGACACTTTTAGCATAACTGCCGCCTCCTCCTTTTAGAGGGCACTTCCCCTTTAAAGTATCAGAGAGGAAGCCACACACTTGGCTGCTCACTCTGCCTCTTTTTTAGTTTGTGGTTAGGTTTTGCAAAGGCTGCTGGGGTCAGGTTCACTGAAGAGATCTTAAAGGTAAAGAAAGTAGTTCATGGTGGATCTCGTTAGTGTTTATAGCTGCTGGGGATGATACGAAGGAGAAATAAGTTACCAGAAGAAGAGAGTGGACTTTTAAATTCTCCTCACAAACATACGTGACTGGACTATTCATCACAAAAAGGTAAAGGCTTTATTGATGCTTTTGTTTTTGTTGTTTCAGAAACATTATGCACTGACATGTTATCTGCTGACAGTGCTGCTCTGATGTGATCTAATAGTTTTCTCCATTAAAAATCTACAGTTTAAAACAACACAGTTTTATTTTGTGCATGACTGGCTTTGCTCACGAGCACTTTTTAAAGCTCTGGAAAATGACTTGAAAAATAAGCCCTCAAAGCTTCTCAGAAAGCAGCACATTAAGGCGATGTTGTTAAAAAAAATCAATGTGTTTTTGTGTATTCGCCTTTTAAGAGCTTTTAAAGACTGTTTGCTAAGACTGTAACAGGACTTTGATACCATTAAAGTCCCATCACCGAGTTTTTTACATGTATGTGAATGCTGGAAACATTCACGTGTCAGACATAAAGTGCATCACAGTGTAAAAAGTGTTGGACGGTTATAGAAAATGCTCCTGTTTTGAACGGCTATAAAACTTTTATTTTCAAAGGATTTAAACCAGGTGATATAAAACATGCGTGCAGCACATAGGTGTGGTTTATTGTAGGTCACTGTGAGAATCTGCACATTTCCCCCTGACTATAAACTAACTGTGACAGGATATGCATCACTCTGTGAATTATAATACACACAAAAGCTGTTGTAACTGCAGAGTCCCAGCTGATGAATTATTAAATGACATGTGCCTCGTATCCAGCGTTGCAGGCTACAGCTGTCGGCGTTTTTCTTGCTCATTTAACTTGCCGTGAGTGAGGTTTTTTTTGTCGGACTGCCCGTCTAACTCAGCTGCTCACTCATACGAGAGAAAAATGTGATCTCTAGATCTGAATATAAATAGCAAGCGCGCTGAATGTGCACAGCGTGTACTCACGCTAATTTCCTTTTCCACTTTGTCACTTGCTTGTCAACTTCATCTGATTGAAATGTGCTCAGATTTTCATTCAGTCTGTTTTAGTTCTGGAGGCGTTCCGACTTTTCCTTGGTCCTTGAGACCAAATTCCTCATCGGCCCTCCATAGAGGGAATAAATCAATTTCAATTTTACCTCATTATTTGCAGTAGGCCCGAGTTGCCTCTGGAGGTTTGTGGTGACCACGTAGGCTCAAATGACCTGGTTAACAGCTTGAAATAACTTTTAGGTCTTACTTCAAAAGTTTAAGACACATAGTCTTGCTTTAAGGCACTAAAATTGTGTCCCTGTAAAACAAATGGGAAACTTTTAAATCATTTTTCTTACAATACACTGTTGTGCAAGACTAACAAGGCATGGTTGTTGTTTATTGTTATCATAGGTTAAATTCTGGTTAGTTTTGCTTTTGAACTTATTTTATGTTGTTTCTAGTAGGTCTTACACTTTTTTACAGTTAATCCTTATCTACTCAGTGCTCAGGCATCATTCTCTTCCTGTTCTGAAACCAGAAAAGGAACCAAATTGTTAATAATTGATCTTTATTCACCTGCATTTCTTTCCCTTTTCAAGCCTCCTTATGCTTCTCCACAAATAACAGACGCATGTACTCCAGATAGGTTAGCAGATGCTCTTAACTGACACCAGACATGTAACTCTCACGTCGAACCTTTTTTTTTCAGTTTTTGTGGTCTCCTCTGCTTATACTATCATTGTTTCTCATTCCTTATAGGGTACCTTGACAGGGTGGCTGCAGATGAGAGGAAGTTGAAGGAAGTCACCTACAATCGGTCAATCTGGGAACTGTTAGCTAGTTTGACTAAACCTCATGGGGCAAACTCTCAGTGTGAATTAAGCTTAAAATGCTAACTTGCTGATATATGATAAGAGGTGGTTTTGACATTGGTCTCCTAGTGGACTGTTTAATTGAAAGCAATCCAGTCCTGCTTACACAAGACTGGTCAGTGGTATTCAAACTACGAGCAGCTTATACCGAAAATCTTTTCCCCTGCTGACAGAGTCTGCATATTCATATGCAGATATCTGTTTATAAAGACTAACGATGGACTCTGACGACTCCTATGTTCTGCTCTCTGAAGAGCAACTCATCTACATCATCACCATTCCCCTGTCGACCTCCATCATCCTGGCCAACCTCGTCATCATCTTGGGCATCTCCTGGAACCGCCAACTCCACAACACGCCCAACTACTTCTTCCTCAGCCTGTTAGTAGCCGACTTGTGTACGGGCGTGGC
>NW_005187791.1:92678-93664 GCF_000239375.1 Pundamilia nyererei | reverse complement strand
AAATACAGGCCATTTACCATTTCACGTGGACACTTATTCATCAGTGTTTTATAAAATAAAAGTCCCCTAATGTTCTACCACTATTACTTCTAGGTTTTGAAGTGTCAGTTTCTTAAAGTTTACCATTGTTAGGCATATCCATATTAGCAAAGGTAACTAGAAAGATGAAGACTGGAACCAAATAAGAATAAAGAAGTATAAAAGTGAATAAAGTGCTCAGTTTTGCTATTCTGCAGATTAAGTTCTGGAAGGAATTTTAACCATCTTGAAAAAACAGGACCTAGTCTGTAATAGACATTTTGCAGGAATTTTTTTTTTAAAGAGAAAACTATCCTCATTTGATAACTTTTCACTATCTTACAAATACATCCGCTTTTTAGTATTTTATGCAGTTTAGAATGACACAGAAGTAAGGCACTACTAATATAAAGACAATGACTCTGTGTTTTTTATAGAAATCTTAGTTTTTGTGCATGTACAAATATGTTCCGCTTATGTAAATGAAACTATAGGTGAACCTCTTACGTTACCTCTTAGAACTTTAGAATAAACATTTCCTCTGAAAGCCTTTTACGTGCATTTTGGACAAACAGTTTTTGGTGTTCTGCTTGGACTTTCTAAATTGGCACAATTCCATTATATTCTTAAAGTATTCTGAATTTTCCTAACCTTAAGTGACTGGTGTCTTTCAGCATTAATAATAAAAAATCGCTAAAAGATGCACATTTTTCCATACAGAAGAAAACATTTTTGAGTGAGATTGTGGTTTGCTAGGTTATCAACTAACGCTAGCAAATTTGGTAAGTAAGGTGAATCGTAGACTTTACAGGTCCAACACACAGATACATATATTCACTAAAATAAGTGCAACAAATTCACTCACCAAAACTCAAGAACAAACTTCTTGGATGGGGTGTTAGTACAGCAAATTATTTCTCAGATAGTTCCTTTTAAAAATGTTCCAACAGCATTGTGGTTCAGTTTTG
>NW_005187791.1:75034-79032 GCF_000239375.1 Pundamilia nyererei | reverse complement strand
AATTCAACTACTTTTGATTACATATATAAGGTAACATATAATAACAGAATAATCTAACAGTAAGTATGAAATTAAGACAGCAGACACATTAATCATTTTTGCTTCATGAATTATTTTATTGCTATTGCGCTGCACACATTCACCCAAATGATAGATGTCACTTTGGCATAAGCTGAGGTAAGAAGTCCCACACACATAAGAAAAAACATCCCTTTGCAGCATTGTGTAAAGATGCACAGCTTACAGCACCACTGAAATATTCTGATTTGTTTTTGCATGAAAAGCCATTCCAAGCCCTGTTGTCACTTTATGAAGAAACGTATGCATATATGTCCTCTCCGCTCCTTTAATTGCACCTTTAAACCTCCAAGTTCCTTATTTTGCTGCTGATGTCGCTGAGAAACCTTTGCAGTGTTTTTACAGAGAGCTGCCCGATTCCTATTTCGCTCACAAATGTTTAAGAGAAATAGAAAAAACAAAAACTACAATGGAGCACCACAAGCCTTTACGAATGCGAACAAAGAAAAGAAAACATTTCCAGAAACACTGCTTGACACGAACACATTCACGCACAATTTTTAGGCAAACGTTCAACCTGCCGGGAAGCTGCTGTTACTGCTCACTCTTCCAGAAAGCATACAAACTAAAAAAGATTATTATATATAAAAAACAAATTAAAAAAAATCTGGATATTTAATTTAAATAAATTTAACTTCATTTGAATTAGTTTCACATTTTCATTCACATTGATTCACAGTTTGCGGATATCGGCCTGTGATGGATTGGACCAGCTCAGGCACACTTCTTCTGGCACCATGTCAGCTGGGACAGGCTTGAAGCCCCATCGGTGACTCTGACTGATTGAGCTGACATACTCTAACGCTGCAGACAGAGGCATGACAGTCCCAGTCAATCAGTCAGTGTACTGGTAACTTTCAGACACAAGTTTGCCTTCTTCCACTTCCAACCGGATCAACAGGCGCTTCTTGGTGGCAGGGGACACTGGTGGGACAATAGTGGTGGGCGTGGTGGCGGCGATATCCCGGACAGGGGTGGGTTCGGTGGCTTTCGGGTTGGCTGGCACGTATCGCGTCGGCGGCAGGTGAACGTCTGCGTGCAAGTAAGGACTTGGATTGGTTGGTTTGTTTTTAGAAATCTGAGCAAAAAAGAGGTTTGATTTTAGTAGGATGAAAAAAATTAATCAAGCATGAGAATGCTGATATGTGTGAAATGGATGTTACTGGTTTGGCTCGCTTTTGATTGATTTTTCAATTTAGATTGATCTTTTTTTATGTGTTAACGTTTTGCTTTATTTAACTCTCTCTGTTGGTTTCTACTGACATCACTGATTCACTGGATGACCAAAATTGAGGCTTTTTTGGACACGTGAAATAGTAACATTGATCAGCAGTAATGCATTATTGGATGACAAAGCTTTGTTAGTGGTTTATTAGAAAGAAATGAATCACTTTATATTCAGTTAGAGCTCAGATCCCACACTGGGGCTTGGAGGACAATATTCTGCAAGTGTCAGAACTCCGTTTTTGCAATTTTAGCACCAACAATATTCACACTAAAAAAAGGACGAATAAAATCATCACTCATATTTTCACTCAACTATTCCTGAGTAAAGAACACGATAAGGGATCCTGAGCCAAAACTATTGGGAACCACTGTCTTTAGAAGATAGAGATTTTATTAAAGGGAAATTTGTACAGAATTAGTAAAATAAAGAATAAAAATGTATACACTTATGTGTCAGTAGACAACAAAGGTTCTCACCTGATTGGCGCATTAGGTAGCTCATTCTGGAGATAGAGCAGACACAGATATTAGTACAAGCACTACATTTAGATAATACGGTATTTTATTATTATTTTTTCTCTTTGGTTTTTCGATGCTCCCTCTGCTTACATACCTCTGCTCCTCGCCCTCCAGCAGCTTTTTGTAGGTGTTGATCTCGATGTCCATGGCCAGCTTGATGTTCAGCAGCTCTTGGTGATCACGGATCAGTGTAGCCAAGTCCTGCCTGGCCCGCTTCAAACAATCTTCCAGCAGAGCGATATTTTCCCGGGCCTTGTTGAGATTTTCCTCACCCTCTTTTCTAGCATCATCCAGGTCATTCATGAGGGCCTCCTCCTGATGGGAAAACAGAGATAAGATAACATCAGCAGTGAATAGATGGACAACGTGCGTGCTGACTAAATACTGTCCAAATAATGTATGTAAGGGGAACCAACCTTCCTTCTGAGACTCTCCAGGTCTGCTGTAAGCCTCTGGATGAGACGCAGCAAGTCTGAAATCTCCCTCTTTATGTCACGCACTTCTTGCTCGCGCTCTCCTACAGTTTGGACCAGAGATTCCATCTAAAGTGGGAACAGGGAGGTCAAATGCTCAAAACATCTGCAGTAAGACTGAATGTCATATAAGCAATCATAGAAAAATACTTTTCTCTGGTTCCACTGCTCAGCCTCTTCCCTGGTGCGGGTAGCCATGGTAGCATATTGATTCTCAACGGTCTTGATGAACTGGTCCATGTCCAGAGAACGTCTGGTGTTGTCCTGTAGGACCACTGTTTTGTTCTGGATGCGTGACTCCAGCTCCTTGATCTCCTGCAGGGGCAGACATGGAGACAGTGAGTTATTGTGGAGACAAAGAAAAGACCCACACACCAAATTTATTAGACCACCTGTCATTTGTAATTACCAATACTGTTAATTCACTAACTGGATTTTCATCACTTTCATTACCTCATCAAATGCGAGCCTGAGGAAGGCCATTGTTCTCATCAGGTCCTCAAGATCCACAGCCAGAGCTACTGCCTCCAAGTGGCCTTCGTCTACTTCCTGTAACACACACATTAAATATACATACATGTGCCTCCAGTGACGACACAGTGGTGAATAAAACTTTAAAGCTCACAGTACCTTTTTAGACACAATAAAGTCGTTCTCAAGGTCACCTCTCTGGCGCAACTGGTCTTCATACCTGAAACCAATTCCAAATAAAAAGGTGAAAAACTGATGAAGTTACAAGTTTTATTGCAACAATCAACATGTTCAGTAAAATCAGCCGCCCTGTGATTTGCTGACCTTTTCTTGGTATCGTCCACCTCGTCCTGGATCTCCTGCAGCTCAGGCTGCAGTTTGTTCTGGTCGGATTTCAAGCTTTCAATCTGCTGCTCCAGCTCGTTCTCCAGCTGCTTCACAAGATACTCAACCTTCCCGTTGTAGTCCTCCTGCTCCCTGAGGATCTTCAGCTTTGTCTCAAGTCTTCTCTTCTCATTCTCCAGGTTTTTCACCTACAAGACACAGACAGACAACATGGGTAGGAATGCGTCACAACAACGTGTCTCTGTGGAATCCTCCACAGAGACACGTTAATCTCCATACTGCACGTGATAATGGCGACTCACTGCTGACCTTAGACGTTGAAGTTTTCTCATTTTTCCACAAGGTGGCATCCTACGCGCAGGCCTATCTCTGATTATGTGCATATGAAGAAAATGAACTGCAGATAGACTTGTTTTTTGTGGCCTCCGGTAACATAATTGGTTCGAGCCGACAGGAAACACTATTCATGGGCCATTTGCACTTTTTCAAATAGCAGTAAAAGCATTTAAAAAGAAAAATAATTCTAAATGAAAAATCCAAAAATCCAAAAAATTAATGATAATCAAAATGTAAAAAAAAAAGCGCGCAGACGCAGACTTGTACCATTTAAATATAACAAAAAACATAATCCTCGAAGACGGAGACGGAAGGACAAATAAACAGGATGTTTTTGTGTGTGTGCGTAATTTATTTATTTTGTTCTCTGCTTATTCATCAGATTTGGATTTATTTACTTATTATTCAACTGTTGTTACCCAGTTAAGCATTTTTTGGCATGTCATTATAAACCAAAAGGTTGCACTATGACAAATAAGAACAACAAGAAAGACAAAAACAACAACCCAATAATAACAACAACAACAACAACAACAACAACAACAATAA
>NW_005187791.1:68496-74934 GCF_000239375.1 Pundamilia nyererei | reverse complement strand
AATAATAATAATAATAATAAACCTTTTCAATGAGCGCGACGAACTTGTCATTGAGTCCAACCAAGTCGTTCTTCTCCTTGGATTTTCCCGATGAATCGACTCTGTCGGTCGGGACGCTTCTGAGCGGCTTCTTGCTGCTGGGGGAGTAGGACTGGCTGCTGTAGTCTCTTGGTTTGGACATACTGAAGCTTGAAGCGAAGAGCTGGAGTGTGGCTGAACAGGTGAGGGGAGAAGGCGCCTGCAGCCCTGCAGATCACCTTCTTTATAGGTGGACAGGTACAACCCCTCACCTGCCCCAAACTCTGCGTGCGTCCAATCACGAGAGGACAAGTGCGATATTAAATGGAAAGGTCAACGTGAAATACTTGAATTTCGACTCTAAACCAGTTTGTCCAGGAGCACCGGGGCCAATGGCGTCTCTGGGGGGCGGATTCGTGCGTAAAAACAAGTATAAGAACTACCTGCATCCTCCATCAGGCGCCTTAGACGCTCGGTGTCAGTGTCTGCTCTCTCCCGCTCTTTCATCCAGCAACGATCATCATGCCTTCAAACAGCGCTGCCAGCATGTTTGGTGGAGCCGGGGGAAGGGGTGCCAAGGCGTCCGTGTCGACCCTGGATGGGCTGCGCAAAGTGCTGGGCAACCAGACAGAAAAAGATTCGGTTCCCATCCATAAAGCTGCTGCCAAGCCCGTAGCCTCCCAGGCTCCGAGCGCCCCGGAAACTCCCGTCGCTCCCGGTGACGACAAGCAGACACTGCGGACCCTGAACAATCGGCTGTCCGGCTACCTGAACAGAGTGAAGCAGCTTCAGGAGGAGAACAACGATCTGCAGAAAGAGATCGACGACATCCTGGCCAAGAGGAAAGTACCCGAGGGGCGTGATTGGGATGGAATCCTGAAACCCCTGGATAACCTCAAAAGGGAGGTGGGTCAGATTTCTTTCTTTCTTTCATTCTTGGAATTAACATGCAAATAAATTTCTGACTATACTTTCTTTAATGTAATCTTAAATTCTAACAATTAATGCATTTCCTTATTTGATCAGATCAAAGACATCACAGATGACAATGCAAAGCTGCTGCTGCAGATTGATAACAGCAGACTGGCAAATGAAGACTTCAAGAACAAGTGAGTGTGAATGCCGTCCAGACAAGGGCTCAGAAAATAAAAGACACTTTGTAACAGCAACATAGCATTTGTAGCGTTTGTGAAGTTTGAAGCCAGGCTCCTTCTGTTGATGCAGGCTGGATGATGAGAATAAGGCATGCAAAGAATTAGAAAAGGACCTGGAGGATCTGAAGAGGGCCAAAGATGATACCAAACTGAGCTGCGACCAGACGAGGGAAGAGATCAAAATGGTTAATGATGAGCTTGAGCGTCTCAAGAGCGAACACAAGAAAGTAAGGAGGAAAACCAGCATGTTAAAAGTCACACGCTCAGCGCTGTATTGTGTGAAACTTGTAACTTGTGTTTGTCTTGCAGGAGGTTGATTCTCTGCTTGAGAAGATCAAGGACTCAGATGTGACAGTGGAGATTAAGTCCCAGGACAACAACCTGAGTGACGTTGTCCAGAATGTCCGCAGACATTATGAGAAAGTGGCTGAGAAGAACCTGAAGGAGGCAGACGAATGGTACAAAGACAAGGTATGGAAGATTAAAGCTGGGAATGATGTGCTTCCTTGTCTCAGTTTATCTCACTGTTTTCATCATATTATTTCTCCCCCAGTTTGAAACCATCAAGGTGGAAGAGGCCCAGAATACTGAGGCCTTGGAGTCTGGAAAGAGTGAGCTCAAAGATCTCCAGAAACAGAAGCAAACTTTGGAAATTCAGATTCAGACCAAGAACAACAAGGTAAGCGCACAAGAGTGAATACAAGACTGTACAAATGCAGTACATTACAAAATCATGCAACACAATCTCAGTATCAGGACAAGATTGACGTTTCTCTTTTGTAGACACAGAAACAGAAACATGAACAAAATATCAATATCGAGTATTCTTAAGGTTTGTTTTTCATTGGTAGCTGCGCACTGTGGAGCAAACCCTGAGAAACATCAAAATGGAGTATGGTCATCGCCTGGAGCCATCCAACAAGATCATTCTGGGGCTGCAGCAGGACCTCGGAGACGTGAGGGAACAGGTGGAGCTGCAGCTAGACGCCAACAAAAACCTGCTGTCTGTCAAGCTGAAGCTGGAGAAGGAACTCGAACAGTACCAAGAACTTCTTTCACGCTTATTTGATGATGTTGAAAGGTAAGGATGATGGCAGGTGCATCCTGTTTACTTTTAAACCTGTTGCGGGTATAAAACAGGTTTGCCTGCTGGCAGAACAGAGTGTCTGTTTAGTCATGTGGTGTTTTACCTCCATACATAATAAGTAAAACACAGCACTTTTACCCAAAGGACTGACATCTTATATGAAACCAGATCTTTAGATCTGCTGTAATTTGTTTAATTTAATTCAGTTAGTTAAAGAAAATGAAAATAAATCTTTAATAAATTTGATTATTTGTTAAAAGCATTTCTGGCGAGGGCAGTTGGTAACAATATAGCTATAAAATAAGTAGTTCAGAATGAAAACAGAGGCACTATTCTCTTTATATTTCCTGTATTGTTGCTTTAAGGTGAAACCACGTTGTGTTTTAATGTCTGTAATTTCCTGGTAAGGGCTTTTTTTAGCCGGCAAATCTTTACCTAATGTAGTTTTGCGGTTCAACATTAAGGGAAAACACCATGTGAATGTTGGCAGTGTGTGCTTAGTTCCCACTTGGTGTGTTAGCTCTTTATGCTTTTCTTCCCTGACAGCGCAGAGTTTGCTTTAACGGATGCAATACCGCAAGGTAAGTTTGGGTTCTGCCAAGAAAAAACAAAGTTAAATCACAATGAACGTGTCTGTCACGCATCCACGTGCCGAGACCTGATCAGCAAGATTCATATCGCTAAACAAGACTTGGGTCAGTTACTGCCTATGATGCTTTCAGTTTGGTCTGACTCCACTCCAACAGGAAACAAAGTAAAGATACCAGAATCTGACCCTTGTCTTCCCTTTAGAACTGTAAATGTGAACAAAAATAAGAAATTACAGAAAAATAGTAAATCAAAAATAAAAATCTAAATGCTACCTTCGCATCACTGCGGGCTGAGTTAACAGTTTTGGGAAGTATGCTTACTGACTTTCTTGCCAAGAATTAGATGAGAAGGTAGTTACAAGTCTTACTTTAGTCCCTTAAGTATAACTAGCAGACAGTTAGCTTAACTTAGCTTAGCAAAAAGAAAATAATGAATCACCTACTTAGATACATTCATATACATACACACATATATACATACATATATGTGTGTGTGTATATATGTGTGTGTGTGTGTACAAATAGCTGTGTACCATGGAAGCTGATTTCTGCTACTATAAAAAAGTCCTCCACAAAATTTGGATTAATGTTCAGTTGGCCAATTCAAAATTTCAAGTTATTAAATTGAAATTTCAAGATACATAACTTCAAATTTTGAGGCATTATGTCAAAATGTTGAGATAGCTAACTTGAAAATTTGAGTCATCAAAATTTCAAATTGTGAATATTAAGTCAGATTTTTTGAGATATTAACCAAAATTCTGAGTTGAATTGATTTTGTACCTGAAAATTTGAAATTTTAGTTATTTACTTGAAATTTCAACATACCTCATTTAAAATTTCAAGTTTAGTCAAAGTTTTGGGATGCATAACTCAAAGTTTGAGTAAAGTTGAAATTTGAAATTTTGAGTTATTTATTTAAAAAAAATTGAGACTCTAATCTGAAAATTTGAGTGGTCAAAATTTCAAAATACTGAGTCATTAAGTAAAACTTTGGAGATATTAACCAAAAGTCTTCACCTTTTTTCTTTTTTAGTAGCAGAAAAAAGCTTCCATAGTGTCACCCACTGATACTTTTGGTGCCAACACTAACTAGCATTAGGCATCAGCAAGGAAGAAAGTAAGCACATTTCCCAACATTTCTAAACTACCTCTTTAAAGCTAGCCGCATCACTAAAATGCACTAGACCATTGCAATAACACCATATTTTAACTCTACATCTTAATCCAATGAATAATTATTTTCAAAAGCTAATCAATCACCATTAAACCAAATATTTTTGATTCTCAGCAAACTCATAAACAGGTAACAGGAACTAACAGACTAAAGGCATATTTGTAACCTCTAAAATATGTCTTTTTGTTTACAGGGCAACAAACTAAAGAAGATGACGTTCCGGAACAGGGTGAAATAATAAAACAAGAAGTAGTTGCAAAACAAGAAAGCGCTCCCTCTAATCAATCAGCCCCCCCAGAAGCTCCTGAAGTGGAGGAGGAACCCCCCATCCAGGCCGACTCAAATGCTAGTAGCAGGGAAGAGGCTGCAGTCAGCAGCTCTGCTAAAAAGAAGAAATCTAAAAAGTCCAAGAAGTCCAAAACTAAGAAGGATTCCTCCTCCTCCTCTTCTTCCTCCTCCTCTTCTTCTTCCTCCTCCTCCTCCTCCTCCTCTTCCTCCTCCTCTTCTTCCTCCTCTGATTCCGAAAAGGAAGAAGAAAAGCCCGTAACTGAGGGTGAAGCGGTGACAGCTTGATCTTAAATGCTTTCTTTTTTTTCAGTTTGGTTATTTTCTTTTTCTGCTGTTCAGCAAATTAAAACTGCCTTCTGTACTGGTGCTGTCAAACCTGTAAAGTTACTCTGAGGTGCTGTTGTGGTTTATGTTCTCAGCTGTGCATGAAATAAAAAGATGTGGTTTTGAAAGACAAATGCTCAGCAGCGTCTTATTGATTTATTCTTTCATACATGAATTACTTGGCAGTTACTGCAGTGATAGTGCAGTCACTCAGAAAAAGAGGATCACAAATTGGAATAAGTTTGATCTTCACAGACTAAAGTTCATTTTTATTTCAAACATTTCAAACATGTGCCTTCACAATCATTACAAAATATCATTCCATTATTTGTTTGAAAAGGAGTAGGCAGAAGTATTTACTTATTTGTCCCTACCCCCTCAAGTTTTACCTCTCATTCATTTATTTATTTTTTTGTCTTAAATAAAAACTTTAGTCTTCACAGACTAAAGTTCATTTTTGGTGCCTTAAAACTCTTAATGTTCAGATATGCCCAGTCACTATAGCTTTAGCAACAAGAAACATCCTCAAATGTCTTTTAGAAAGTCCACCAATGCTTCAACCCAAAGCTTATACAGTTTGCCATAAGGTAGGACAGAAAAAGAGCAAAATATTCACATTTAAGAGCCATTTGCCATCAAATGTTTGCTTAACAAGTATCCCTCTATCTCATCTGTGAAATTAGATGAACAAATAGTAAAAACAGATGTGGCAAAAATAGATGGTTGAAAGAAATTCATCAAAAACATTGTTATGAATACAAATTCAAACAAACTCACTTATATGTGCGTCTGTATCTGTTTTCATTTATTTACTATCATGTAAACTGATATTGTAAAAGAGCAGTCATTTAGTCTTTTTATTACCAAGAGCTTTGATACAATTTATGTTTAAGTTTGCATTTAAACATCATAATAAACCAAAAGTTTCATGAAAGGCAGAGATTTCTATGCTTTATTAAGTACACCTTGGAAGTACTGGGTTGGACCCCTTTCGTGTCCTCAGAACATCCTCAGTTATTCGTGGCACAGATTGAACAAGGTGCTGGAAAAAATCGTCAGAGATTCTGGTCCAGCATCTTACGGTTTGTCTGCTGCACGTCCATGATGTGAATTTCCTGTTCCACCGCATCCCAAAGATGTTTTCTTGGCTTTGAAGTGAAGTCATTATGTTGAAGAAAGCAGTTTGAGTTGACTGATGGAAGCAGTGATCAGGAGATGGGTACACTGTGGTCATAAAGAATGGACAATATTTCTCAGGTAGGTCGTGGTGTTTAAAGGATGTTCAGTTGGAGCTAAGAGCTCAGAAGTGCAAAGGTACCAAGCACCATTATCCATCTCCAGCAGCTTGAATGGACCCAAGCTTTAATGTTGTTTACACCAACCTACTATTTGAAGGTTTGAAACTAAATCTAGACTTATCAGACCAGACATACTCCAGTTTTGGGGAGCCTGTGTAACTCATGTTTTTAGCTAACAGGAGTGGAACCCAGTGTGGTCTTCTGCTGCAGCCCACCCATTAGCTGTGATTTTCTCCACATCCAGAGATGCTTTTCTGCATTCCTTGGTTGTAACAAGTGGTTATTTGAATTACTGCTGCCTTCATTTCAGCTCAAAGCAGTCTGGCTGTTCTCCTCTGGCAGCAACATTTTGCAGCTCACTGTGTTTATTTTCTGTTGTTCAGACCATCCTCTGTAAACTCCAGAGTTGGTTGTCTGGGAAAAATGTCAGTAGATTAGCAATTTCTAAAATACTCACCAACAAGTGGTTTGTATCATATCTATCTAATAGACTCCAGTTTGT
>NW_005187791.1:65091-66936 GCF_000239375.1 Pundamilia nyererei | reverse complement strand
GCCCAAGAGGCATCCTCGTCAGATGCCTGAACCACCTCAGCTGGCTCCACACAACAAACTTCCTTTTAGTTGTGTGTCCCCAAACACACTGCAAAAGAGTTCAGTTTTTTCACTCTTGGCTATCCTCTATCAGGACAGTAAGCAAACAGTTCACTTGATAAAATTTTATCAAGTGAAAAAAAGTGAACAAAAAGATGCTTTTTTTAAAGCGTGATTTATTTCTCTTTTTTTCATGACAACGGTACAGAAGACATGAAAGTACAGAGGGGACTGAAATCATCCATCATGACTGTGAGGGCAAGCAAGAGTACCAAATGGAGTAAAAGATATCGTATCAAAAATTTCAGTTTTATCATATATATATTTATATAGGACTAATAATTCTTCTTTTCTTTTTAACTATGCAAAGCAAGGAATGCCCTTTTTCCATTTATTGTGAGGGTTTCCTCAGGTACGGACAGCATTATTATTCAACCAAATAAGAATAAAAAAACAAACAAAAACAAAACAAAAGTCTGGACATGAGAGGCTGGGAGGGCGGGCGGGGAATTAGAGGCTTCCTGAAGTCCGGTCCGATGTGGCGTTAAGTCTCATTGTGGCGCGTCTGGGCATGCCCACAGGAGGTGGGGGGGCGGGGGTGGATTGTACTTTTTCAGGTTAGGGTCGGCCTCAGCGGGAGAAGGTCTTTCCACTGAAAACGTAAAGACAAAACAGTTTTTTGTCAGATGAGAACATGAACATCGGTCACATGTTATGATAAAAATGAAGACAGAACCAGTGAACAGTGAGCGAGCCCGACTCCCTCCTGCCTTAAAAAACAAGCTAAACACAACATTTCCCCTTATTTGTGTCACACATGCTGACTGCTGCCTCCAGCTTTGGATGTAAACAAGTTTCCAAGAAACGGAGTCAAGTTAAAAAAAACAGTTCAACAAAAAGGACTGCACGTTGTAATCCTCAGCCATTTAAAAAAGGACATATTTACAGGTTGTTGTTGGTGCATTTCCTGTTTGTATCGTGTTTTGGCAGGCCCTCTGAGAGCTACTGAAAGATTCCATTCATCTTTGTGCATACCTGAACATCAAAAACGATAGTGCTACACAAGTAACGCTATCATCACATCTAATCAGCCAATCATATAAGGGAATCTGTCGCATGCTTTCGTGTCATTGCGTGACATTAAAGGTGACTGACACTTGGATTTCAGTTTTGTGTTCACATCAACATTTTTTCCCCGTCAGTCGTCAACCTGAGATTCAACAGAAATGTTTATCAACTAACTGCCGAAGCAGCGAGTGGCACTCGTCCAGTCTTCCAATCGAATCGTTCCTATTTCGGTTACACATTAGCCTCGGTGCAAAGCCCCTCTGAGCTCACGCTGTATGTATGCGCACCTTTCAAACAGCAGAAAACTATGCAGGCAAACATGCTGCACACCTCAAAAACACACAGACTGAGAGATGAAAAAGGCGCTTTTATCTTGTAAAAACAGGAGTGCTGAGATAGTATCCCCAGCCTGAATCCGCCGCTTGTTTTGCCTTTTTTATAAGTTTTCACGAACAAAGATGCTTCTGATTCCCGAACACATCCTTGTGCAAGATCTGACATGCGCTAAAGCTGAAGCCTTAAAGTGCAGGTGAGGTTGTGTTATGTCAAATATAATCAGGTGAACTCCGTTTGACAGAAACAGGGAGGAGAGCAGAGGCTACTTACGAGATGGTCTTCATCTCCTTCTTCTCTGCGTCGGGTCGAGCGCGGTTCAGCACCTTGAGGAAGTCTGACGTCTTGGCTCTCATACGTGTGTGAATGTAGGCCTGCGGAAGAGACGGGACATGTGATTCAATG
>NW_005187791.1:60899-64385 GCF_000239375.1 Pundamilia nyererei | reverse complement strand
AGAAAAACCGCACTATCGCGGTGGAGGATTGTTTGTGGTTTTTAGCTTTCAGCTTTGGCAGGTGTGTTTACCGACTTGAGTTCACCTGTCAGGGCCCTTCAAACACAACCAAACAGCTCAGAAATAACACTGCAACGAACAAAACAAGCATTTATTACTTGGGACAAAGATCGGGCTGGATCAAGGATTAAAGCAAAGAAAGTAAAAAACCAAAAAACAACAACTTTTGTTGTGTAAAATTATTTGAAACCCGGAAAACTTTTACTATCAGTTTTCTCTGTGTATGATGTGCTGCCAAGTAAAAAAAACCATCAAGTGTAGAGGAGTGACTGGCTGAGGTGAATTCACCTTGGAGCACTTTATGTGGTAGTGCAGGTAGTCCCTGAAGGTGTGGATGAGGTTGATGGTGTTGTCTCTGGCATTGGCATTGGTGTGACGCGGAAACAGGACTGAAAACACAAAGCAACAAATTAAAACCACTGCGTTGGCTGTGAAGTGATCAGCAAATGCGAGTCTTTGTTAAACTAAAAACAAAGCACCGACCGAAAGTGATGTATCCGATGTTGTCCCCGACGGCGGCGTCTGTGTCCTTCAGCTCCAGAGGAGGCTCCCTGTGGCTGAAGAGCACCTGGGGAGCTGTGTGGCTGGCTCTCCGACCCTCTTTGAACTCCTACACACAGGAAAAATATGTTTGCAGCACTTTTTTAAAGCTTCTTTAATTATCAAAATGAAAAAAGAAAAAGAGAGAGGGCAATACAGTTGGAGTCAGTGGTTGGAATTACAGGAATATGTTACATGAAAGTGCTCCACTCTGGTCCAGTAGGAGGCGGTAATGCAAATTAAAGCCCCGTTTCCATTAGAACCTACTCGGATCGACTCGGCACAGTTCGCTACTGTTTTCAGGGTTTTCCATTCACTTGGAACCAGGTACTTTTAAAATATCTGCTCTGCAGAGGTTCCAAACAGGTACTAAAATGTGTCATCATCAGACTCATGCCACTGATTGGCTGGTCAAAATTAAAACCGCCTTTTTTGAAACTCAGCAACAGAGGAAATGGGTATAAAAAAAAAAAAATAACGCAGTGTTCAAGTCTGATAAATAGCCACAGACCGATCAGAGAAGCACGTATATTCTTCCCTCGACGTCCATCCAAGTCGAGTTGATCCGAGTAGGTACGAATGGAAAAGGAGCTAAGCAAAGACAGTAGAAATCAGTAAATGTGGCCTCACACACACCTGCATGAAGACTTTGCCGATGATGACGTCGTCGTCGTCTTTGAACACTGTGCTGAACACCACCGTCACTCTGTCTTTCTTGGCCTCCAAATACCTGCAGCGACCACAAGTTATGTTGGCTTCCAGAGAAATGACAGGAACGAGGTCCGAAATACATCAATTTATTTTAGATATACTTTAAGACCTGTGCTGAAATGACTAACAAATGTCTTTAACTCTTGCTTTCCTAAATGTTTCTCATGACACACTCACATGGACTCGTCCTCTCTGTAGTGGACCACGGCCCTCTTCTCGCCCTCTTTGCCTTCCTCCTGGAACTTGAAATATTTCTCAAACACTGAGGCAAAGCAGTTCCTCTTGAGCATGCCGGCCTGGTGGACAACCTCATCTTTGTTGGCTGGTAGAACGTCCAGGTCGTAGAGGAGGGACACGTTGTAGCCTGTAATATAATACATGTAGAGCTTTTATTTTTACAGTCGAGGGAAAAAAATAGCATCAAGGCTCAGCTGATTTCTGAAACTTGCAGAAAAAAAGAGCTCAAAAAGACCTTACCCGTCTCTGGTGAAACCAGGAAGTTCCCGTAGACCCTCTTGAGCAACTGGAATTAAAAATATGAACTTTATTTGTAACACACATCCGTATTGTGGTTTTTCAAGAGCTGCACTGCACAGAACAAATGTAGCACAACAGCAAAAGACAGATTACTCAATGGGCCTAAAAAAAAACCACCACTGAATAATTACTCTGCTAATTGAAGAGTATTGTTAGAGGCCCGACTCCAAAGGTGTGGCTTTAATAGCACAGAGGAGAAAAATTAAAAGTTGGAGGCTTTCTTTTAACCACTTTCAAAACAGATCTTTCATTTTCTTGGAAATCTTAGTAGTTTTCACATGTGGTGGGAATCCTGTGAGATCTGCAACCATCTGGCAACTACCCGCATAGTATTCTCTAACTGGTTTTAAGTGGTTTCTAGAAGTTGACGGGAGTTGGTGGGGAAAATAACTTTTAAAGACCCAATCAGGCAGGACTTCATGCTGGTCAATGATGCCTTGCCAACCGCCTGACAATAGAAATGCTCAGTTCTTGACCGGTTAGCAAAAAACCTTCTTGTGACTGCCTTTGTCAGCTAGCATACCGCTGCGGTCTGTATTTAAAGGGAAGTGATGGACTTTGAGCTGTAGTGATACTGTGAGCAGTGTGACGCTAACAGGAAATGGGAAAGGTCAACTTTCAGACTAAAAGTTGCACCTTCTGAAACATGTTGGCTGCAGTGCTGCGGCATAACTTTTACTTTAAAAAACAATGTTCTCTACTTCTAATTAGATTCAAGCTGTTTCTTATCCACGTCCTTTTCAATCTGTACTACCGCTGGGTCTGCAGTTAACAGATATTTGCAGACAAACATCAAAAACTACAGAAAACCAAAGCAATCGCTACATTTTTGATCCAGCGACAACAAGCAGCTTTAAAGAATCACTGCCAACCAGTGGGAGAACACACATTTTCCCCTAACAACTGGTGGCTTCATCACATAGAATATGGCATGTGCTAATGACGTCACATGAGAAACCTCAATATTAATATCTAAGAACACAACATAAATTCATTAATAGATTTATCAATTCTAATATAAATGAAAGAGTACTTTTGGCAGCTTCCTCATGTCCCAAGACTTCTCACCACAGTGGACGCATCTACATACTGATATCAGGACTCGAGACGAGTATCAGAAGGAAACTAGCTTTTGACACAGGAGCCTGGGTTTGTGTCTCGATCCAAAGGAGAAAAATGGCCACTGAAGCTTTATTACTGCCGTAGAGTCAACGCTTGGATTGGTGTTTGGATGTTAAAATGTGATATAGCCACTCTTACTGACATCATACAGAGCTGAGAGTAGAAAACAAATGTTTGTAATAGAGTTTCTACCTCCTGGGATTTACTCATACATACACTGACTTGTTGAACATCCGGAATTTCATGTGTATAAGAGATAAGAGCGTGAGAGGTCCGTTTTAAGTATGTGGTTTACGACAGAGCAGAGAGGTGGCTAAACAAACTTGCCGCTCAATGAAAGACTTGTACTGTGACAGGAAGGAGGTGTGTGTGTTTCAAGGAGGTGATGAAAGGTCGGAGGCTCCTCTGTAATAGATGCCTGTCATTCAGGAATGAACAGAGCAATATGCAAATCAGACCAACAGCAAGAATCCAACACAAAAACGTCGCAGTCTCCTCACAGGGGTCTGCTCTTTC
>NW_005187791.1:42287-60088 GCF_000239375.1 Pundamilia nyererei | reverse complement strand
GGGGCGAAGCGGCTGGGCAGCAGCCAAGCCTTTCATACACAGTGGCTGCTGCTCGCAGTCAGCACTTCCTCGCCTGGGGTGAGTCACACACACACACTTCCTGTTTCTACTGAAAGCCTCAGCGGCTGCTTTCTTCCTTACATGGCAACAGAGCACTTGTGTAGGTTTGTGTGTGTTTGTGTGTGTGGAGGGAAATAATGACCTCATTCTACTTTTATTTTATATCTCAGATCGACTCACCATCATCAGGAATCAAATTCAGTAGCAGCCTTGCCTGAACCCATGGCTCTTTTTACAGTTTCACTTGCACTCAGGTTTATTATCACTGAAATCAAAGTGTGCAATGAAAGACACTTGCACGCACTGTCCCAGATTAACTCTCATGTACCAATCAGGGATCTGGTAGAAGAAAACTGAACAAAGCTAAGCATATTTCAATCAGATGCCACAAAAAACCAACCCAAAACCTCATGTTTGTTTTAGTGCTTTTCATTAAAATAATCATATATCGTGCTGAAGAACAAAGCAAAACTAAAGGTCCTTTATGTTCAAGCCTGGATGAACCTCGGGCACTTTTAGTGCGCTCAAGGATGAAACACCAACACAAAAAAATGCAAAACAAAGCAGCAGGTGCCATGACCACCCGGATTTACCCCTTCAAAAGGAAACCAAAACATATTTTGCTTGGTTGTGCAGTTTTCTCCCTTAATCT
This sequence comes from Pundamilia nyererei, assembly GCF_000239375.1. Classification (NCBI taxonomy): domain Eukaryota; kingdom Metazoa; phylum Chordata; class Actinopteri; order Cichliformes; family Cichlidae; genus Pundamilia; species Pundamilia nyererei. The sequence goes on along the minus strand of NW_005187791.1, from coordinate 59,376 downwards.
GCCTTTGATCAGCTTCTATTCACTGCTTAGAATAACAGAGCATAAATGGACCAATGCACAGCACTGAATAATGCTGCATGTGTGTATCAACCGCCAGCACAGACATAAAAGGACACAGGCCTCTGAGTGACACCGAAGCGTGGTACAGACAGCAGCCAGCAGTGTGGTGGACGTTTATACCAGATTCTACCCACGTTTGCAGCTGGACATGCAGGGCTGGTTTATTGTGACACCACAGCATGTTAGAAGAAGTTTAAAGTCACATTAAAACAATATCACAATAATTGACTCATATTAAGCATAGCCGTAAAAAGGCGACTGAATGGAAAGAAGGTAACCCCCTGTGACTGTACTTAAGCCTCGGTTCACAACTGCTTTGCCGAGCTGACATCATCGTGGATCGCCTTATATGGTCATCATAGCCACAGCCAAAGTCGAGTTTATAAGAAGTAGGTTCTGTTTGTAAAAACCCACATGAGGGACAGCTAAGCAGAAAAAAGGGGCTTTTAGAGAGCGTGGCTTAAAGAGACAGGACCTACAGTGTGTGGGTTCAGATAAAGGGTGAACTGAGGAGCTGCAGAAAGGACAGCTATAAGATGACCAATCATACAAAGCAGCTTTAGTCCCTGATTTAAACTATAGATGTGATAATAATAACCCTTTTAAGGTTATCCTTAATTGCACTTTCTGTATAACGAGAATGTTCTTGTGTTGCAGAGGATGTGAAACCAGCTATAATCAAGACTCTGCAAAGGCCTCTGTGTCATACATGCTAAATAAAAAAAATCATCTGATTCTTTGTATTCAGGTTTTGAGAAACATTTTCCAGCCTCTCGCTCTCTTTTGTGTGTGTGTTTTACCTCGTCAGCTCCATGATCCTGCAGCTCCTTGTAGAACTTCAGAGAGATGCTGATCATCACTTTGGTCTTGTCCCCATTGGGGTTGGAGATGTGGTACAAGACGCCATCGAAGTCTGCAGCACACAGGCACAGAGTTAATACCAGCGGGGGAGAAATGCTCAACTTTAAATGAATTATAAAACCCATTTAAAAACAACTCGTGTTGACCAAAGTGCTGTACAAACATAAAACAGAAGACAAGGGAATGGATAAGAAATAAGTAAAATACATGTTAGTAGGCGCTAAACACATTCAGTCACAGCTGAAACAGGCACAGGAGACACGGTGAGCAACTCAGGAAAGACTCCAACGAACGCCTCGATCTTTTCATTCCTCACTTAGATAGACGAGACGTCTTAGTAATCTCAGATTCAACACTGATTACAGGAACATGTGCAATAAGCTGGCTGCATAATGGGAAATTGAAGACAACACCACCATCAGCACCACCCTTTAAATTTTGAAATAGGCGTGCACAAAATGTGATTGTGTCTGATCAAATCCAAACATTACATTACAACCTTCTTCACAGCGGGTTACACAAAATACTGCACGACACAACACACACAGAAATCTATAAGCCATAATATGAACTACATTAAAGTCATTTAAAGAAATGTCATGCGGCCCATCCAACACTGGCTCATATGATTTGGTTTCATTTAATTTGGAGAACAGCAAAAAGTTCCTTCCTTATCCAGACAGCAAAAAGGCTCAACTCGGCTGAGAGAGCCACGTTATCGAAACTGTGTGTTAAAATCAAAACACGGATATTCAAATATAGTACAAACGGGGCAAAAATAGCACGCTGCTGCACGAGACACTCACCCGCAAACGTCACATCGACGGCCTCTGGTTTGGTTCTGTGAGGAGAAAAAGAAACAACATGAGGAGACCAGTTTGTTAAGCCCACAAAGCTGGAGTTCAATTTACCATCTTAAATAGCATCAAAACAAACAAAGAAACAATGAAGGTAGTGAGGAGGTTTAAGTAGACTTGATGGTTAAAAAGGGAACAAAAAGGGTCATCGCAGCATTCAAAGCCACACACTGCAAACAAGCTAGCTAGCTATTGCTTTGTTTCCCGTTTGTTATAATTACTGCCACTAGATTCTTTATATTTGTATGATGAAAGATGATTAGAGCCCATCCAATGTAGGTTTTTAAGAATGATACTAATACCGATGTTTGGTGATTTTAAAAAAAAATGCAATAACATGGTTGAATTTGCAGACATTATTCTGCAAAAGGAGAAACAAAAAGAACTGCTAGTAGCAGTTGCAGCTGACCAAACTAAATCACTTCCTCTGATAAAACCATAAAAGCTCAACAGTATCTCTAGCTTTACAGTACGTGTAGAGTAGCTTAGTCAAGGGTGTTTTCACGGTAAGCTGGTTACCAGTTTGTGAAATACATGGATGGGGAGTTAATCAGAACTGACCCTCATTATTTCTTCTACATTATAATCTGAACAGGACCTGTTAGTTGCTGTTCAAGTTACAGTACTGTGCAATACTGGTATTACTCCCGCTGCCGGTCAAGGACTGGGACACAAATTAATTGCAAGATGAAGCCGTGCGCTTGATAAAATGCAAAACATTTAAATGTTTTATTTAATGACGTCATGATGGAGTCACAGCTTTAATGAATCATCGCGACACGACAGCTTTAAAAAAAACAATCTAAGCAATGCCTGGGGAATGCACAGTAGCAAATCAACAGTGTAAAGGTGGATGCTGCAGCGACTTGTCCACACGCTCATGCTCTGAGGAGCTGCAGCTGCTGGCTGTGCAGAGCAGACTTGACTCAGCCTGACTACAGGAATGCGGAAGCAGGAGAAAAAGCGAGAGATGGGCGATGGTTGGCTATCATTTAGCCACTAAAAGCTTTATGTACTGCCGCGGAAGGCAAATAAATGGTCTTTATTAAGTGAAAACACCGCGGGCATATAATCTGATCTGCTGTGGTGGAGTGACACCGGAAATGAGAAGATAGTTTGCCTTGACAAACCTGTTGTGTCCGAAAAAAAGAAATGAAGTCCTCACTTCATATAAAAATATATACTATATTTATAAAAATAGTTTTTATATGCGGTTTGTGATTTTGCATATGATGTTATCAACCAGTGTGGAATAGCTTAATCATTTTTTTTTAAAAAGCTTATAAATTAGCTTTATTCCCGCTAGCTCCCTTAAGGCTTTCTAACCTTTTAAAAATATTTGCTTCGTATTTATTGGCAGCGCAGTGTAAATATAACCTAAGTATCTATTGTGTGCTTTGTTGTTTTATCTCCAAGGTATGTGGGAGAACCGCCAGGGGAGATTAAATTCAATGGGGTTACAATTTTTGGCACAACACCGCCCGTGCAGACACACCCCGGCTCGTCGAGGCAGAGCAACAAGCTAACTCTATGTGTATTTCTGTACTTTAAAAAAAATCAATACTCTTTAGACCACATAGCTTAACTTTGTTGAACCTGCTGTACCCGATCTCCCCCGTTTCTTTAAATGAAGCCATCATCTTCTGTAAGAAGCTAAAGGGGAAGCTAGCGGTGCTAGCCAGGTGTAGCGATGATTTCTCACCCGTTGGATGCGCCGTCGAACTTGAGCGTCAGCGTCTCCTCGATAATGCGGTTATTAATTTCTAACAGGATCATGGCAGCGGACGCCGGTGTCGAGGAAAAGGGGGGATAAGCGGTGTTGTTTGGTGGGGTTCACCTCTTTGTGTCAAATTCTGCAAATTTTTTCCTGCCCTGACAGACCCGACCGCTTCCGTCGAGGCTACTTCCGCCCGCAACTTCCGCGTATTTTACTCGCAGGGCCCAAATAAGACTGGGGCGTCTAAAATAATGCCTGTAATAAATTCGTAATGACAGTACTGCGGCGGGTTCATAAGAAAGAAACAGGTGTCCGCGACTTAATAAGTGTAAATGGTACATCAATCACAATTTTAGGGCCACACAACTGCACTAATCAGGAAATACTTGTTCATACTTGTTATTTAAAAAAGGCTATTTATTTATTTAGAACAGACTGCTGTAAGAGAGAAAAGGAAGGTTTTCATGACGATAGTGAGACGTGCTGTGGTGCATGGTTTGAAGGTGTAACTTACAAAAAGACAGATATAGTTTGGAGACAAAGTTAGAGAGGCAAGACTGAGCTGGTTTGGATGTGTGCAGAGGAGGATGGTGGATATATTGGACAAAGCAAAATGAATATGAGCTGGCAGGCAGAAGGAGAAGAGGAAACCACATAGATGGTTCATGGATGCTGTTGAGGAGGACAGGGGAGGATGCTGGGATAGGGTGAGGTGAGGCAGATGATCCACTGCGGCGACCTCTAAGGAATCAGCTAAAAGAAGTCGAAAAAAGAAAAGAAAACAAATAGACTACATTACTCTAAAGACTTATTTAAATAGGGAAACCTGGTGTGAAAATTAAGTAACCTGAGATTAATTGAGTGTGGGGAAAGCACACAAATTACTTAGAAAAGGCCCTATGCTCAGCAAGGCAATAATGCTTCTAAGTTGAATAATGTTTCTCAAAACACACGCACATATTATGACCAGTCTGATAACCATTTACAAGCTTAGTTGGAAAAGGAAAAGAAGGTGTGGTTTCTTAAAAAGTCTGAAAACAAAGTGAGCCATTGTTTTCTGGTTTAGAGAAGCTGTGACTTCTCCATCCAACTACAAATGAAACATGCAGTATTGCACGTCTTGCGCCGCCCCTCATTTCTTTAAATTTTGTTAGGCAAATGTGAAACATGTGCAGCAGTCCTTTTTTTTTAACATGCACACATAGATAAATACATAAATAGAAATGCGGTATGTAATGTAAAAACAAAGCTTGTAGAATTATAAGTATAACTCTGCAATGATACTAATAATAACAAGAAATCATTAAATTGGTGTGATCATCTTTATTCTCCATCACAGCCTGAGTTCTCTTAGTCAAGCCTGCTTATTATTTCTTTAAGGACATGACTTTCAGATTCAGTTCATCTGCTATAGATAGATTTTTTTCTTTTGTCTTCCACCTGCCCAGTTTCCTCAAATTTCTTAAGGACACACTGCGCATCATGTAGAGATGCCAAGTCAAGTCGTTGGCAAATAGCTATTTGGCAGCCACCTCTCTGCAAACAAACAGAAAGCTTTGCTCTGGAAATGATCAGGTACAATTATTCAAATTCAAATTTTATTTGTCACGTACACAGTCATACACAGTACGATATGCAGTGAAATGCTTGGACAACTGCTCGTGACCTAAAGAAAACAAAAAAGGAAAAGGCTATGAATAAGATAGGAAATAAATATGAAAAATTAAAAAGGGTAAATTTAACTAGGAAGGAATAAAATATAAATTAAGGTTAAAAATGAAATAACTGTACAACACAAATTAGAATGAAGGGTAAATTTAACTGGGAAAGAATAAGATAAAATATATAAATTAAAGTTGAAAATAAAATAACTACAACAAAATACACAATATAGAAATATATACGAATGTATGAAGAAATATAAATAAATATATACACAATAACAGCAGCTGTACAAGTATTAACTGGAAATGAAGAATATAGTGACCAGTGTTGTGCGATCCACATTATGTCTTGTGCAGTGCAAATATGCTTAAAGTGATTAAGTGATGAAGTGAAAACAATGTCCAGAATGTCCAGTGTGTGTGTAAGAACCATATGTGTGGGTCAGTACTGTGTGGTGTGTGATTGAGAGACCGTATCGCCTGCGGGAAGAAGCAAAAATAATGTCAAAACACAAATATGTGTTACATGTTTCTGATGTGCTAAAAGTTTTGATATGAGCATGAATCCTCTGTTTGGAGATTATAAATCATCAGGTCATCAATATTCTCAACTGTTTATCCAAATCAGGGCTTTCGTTTAGTTCGACTTTTATGTAAATCAACATTATTAAATCTATCATATAAGAGAGGAAAACATTTTAGTACTGTAATAAAGCTCATACGTTAACAATGTTGTTATAAATACATTAAAAATACATTAAATATCTTACAACACCTTGTACCTGGCGGGATTACCAAGTTAACTTCCCCAACAATGTTAATCGCTCATACAGACACTGTTATTGGCAAAACAGTCTAAATTCCTGAATGCAACCCCTGCTGTTGTTGTTTATGCTGTTAGACATTTTCTGCTTAACTGGCAGCATGAAAGGTATTCTGCGATTTCTTGTCAGGGTCTTGTCAGTGATCTGGTGTCTGTCACCATGATGCTGCTGGTACCCACTTCCCCCAGACCAACTGGTTTGGTCATGTCAAAGCATTTTCATTTTTCATTTTGGATTTTTTGTTAAATTTCCTCACAGAGGGCTTTTGCTCGCATTGTTAGAGATCACACTCAACGGGATTACAAGGAAACTGGACTCTTCAGTCTGACCTCCATGTAAGTGAGTACAGTGCTGCTTTTCTTGGTTAAAGATGTAACTATGTACAATTCATTCTAAAGGTTGAATGTAATAATCAAATGTGCTTAGGTTGGGTGATCAAACCCCCCAAAACAAACAAAAACAACCCAAACACTTGATGTGTGGTTATTTTTATATTTTTGCTGATAAATAAAATGTACTCTCCAGCACAAACCTGTGTAGCCAGTCGTAAAGCAAACTGTTGGTGTAATTAAAAGATATGGTACACGAACCATCAGTAGCTGCCAAGCCTGACATCTTTAGAGCAATACAATAGAACAATACAATTAATAAGAAAGAACCATGTAAAGATGAAAAGAAGCAAAACAGGAAACCTGGTATGTAGAAGCAGATAATGACTCCCTCTGACTAACCATATAGTTATACAGTATTCAGGGTTTTTGATTTTTGATTGGCACAGATTTTCGAGCTTTTCCACAAATACCTACTCCTACCAGTCCCACCTGGTCTTGAGCCGGGGCTTAACGTGCTAATTTACATATATTATCACTGAACTTGTATTAATCACGGAGCCACTTAATTACCAGACAAATCTTTCATCAAATAGTGAGATATCTTATGGAGTTATTTTCAGCGGGGTTTACACTATTATACATTTCATAAGACAAACCATAATTTGGGAGATATTTTACAATGAAAGATGTTGAGACTGGATTTTACTACATTGATGAGAAAATCCATAAAAATGCAATGAAATGCATGATTTTACAGTAAAACGTATTTAAACCATATTTGTGTTTTTACAGATTGATGAATCTGTATTTTCTAACCATTTACCTATTTATGTTCACATCTTTTTACATTTTTTATACAGTGTTAATACATTTTAAGATGATTAAACACCTGTAACTTAAAAAATAGTAAAGTTTCTGACCAGTCATAATTAAGGCTTTAAATATGTGCTGATAAATAAAATAAAAGCATATATGTAATAGTTAGCTATAGTTAAACCTTTACATAAGTACACAAATTATTGAAGAAAAAAAGGCAAATGTAAACACAAACAAACAAAGAAACGACCTTCACTTTCAAATTTTCATTGTCATGTTTTTATATTTTATTGTTGCTCATATGATTTATTTTACATATAAAACTTCAGTTAAGTTTCTTGTGTTTTCTATAAGGTTTTATATTGTAATAGAATGCTGCCAGTTTATTATAAACGTGCATAACATTGTGGAGACAAACCTTTCGTGACCCTGCATGTTGCTCTTGCGACTTTCTGAATAACTTGTTTGGCTGCGCCAGTTCTCCTGAACAGAAACTGATAGGGTTAAAATGCATTAAAAAAATAGCGAGCGTGCCAGGTGTTATTTTCAGTGTGTCACTGAGGAAACAAGGCGCTGCTGAATTTGCATTAGCAACGATCTGATCTTTGCATTAACGCTGTGCCTTTTGTGCATTTTGCTTCCTCATTTTTTGCACAATTCGCTTTCTCTTTGCGGAATGAGCAGTCCCATCTTGGGGCAAACGTGTGCATCATCATTATGTGACAGACACATAAATCAAGCAGTGATCAAAGTTATAGTTAGACAAGAAATGATGGCCTCCTTCTTTACATGTTAGAAAAGGCAAAATCATTTTGAAAACAGTGTCTGTTTAATAGTTTTTCAGTATTATATTCTTAAACTAATGATACTGAAAATAGAAAAGCTCGGGTGATTTGATTACATGAAAAACAGATAATTTACATGGAAAAGGGAAGTTATCACACTTTAAAACCCATAACATTAGAATTAGGGGTTTTAGAAATCAGACATCTGAGGTGTGATGGTTTCTTTGCTGTTCACGTGTGTGGTGTCTCTGAGTCTGGCCAGCAATCAAAAAAAAATTTAAACTATATCTTTTACTGAAACTTAATTACAGGTGGAAGAGTACTAGTTACTTTTCTAAAGAAGATAAAGGTAAAAAAGTCGGGCATGCAGAGATAAGAGCGTTTTGCCCGGCCACAGTAACTGTAGAAATATTTGGCACAAACCCCAGGCAGCTTTCTGAAGAAACCCATGTCAGCTGTGAAGCACGGGGTGAGAATGTAGCCCACAACAATGGCAAATTCAAAGCTGTAAAGATAACCACTCTGCAGTATTGTGGAGAAGGACCCTAGCAACCCACGCACGGCATGTTGTGATTAAATTGAACTGAAGGTGGTGACGTGGCCTTGTAGAGGAAAAAAAGTTATTTGAGTCTCTTTGACATTGAGTGGATGAAGATATAAAACGAGCTGTGCATGCAAGAAAACCTCATAACATCTAAAGTAATATTTCACAAAACCTCATGGAGGGAATTTTAGAGATTGGTGAACAGTTATGAAAAACACCCAAGAAGAACATGTTTCAGATAAAGGTTGCAATAGTACCTTCAGACTTTGTCCACATAGGAAAAATGCATCTATTCATCTATTATTAAAAAACAGACTTTGCTGAATTGAGTCAAAGTCAATTTAAAGTGTTTAACTTCCTGACACATTAGCTCACTTTTAAAATCTCCTATTTGAGATGAGTTGGAATTTTCTTTTAGTATGTATTTTTTTTAAAAGTAAGTATAAAAATTGGTATTTAAAAGATGTCCTCGTTAAGGAAAACACAAAGTATGAAAGAGTTTACTGAGCACAAAATGCAAAGAAAGTCACTGTAAGGTCCCCCATATGAAAACACAGGACATACCCGACTTCAGAGGATACCCGGGTACACAAAAAGAGATGAACAGAAGTGAATTTGCTTTGTCTATGAAAGAAACTGCAATAACTAAAAAGAAGAAATAGTCTCTGAAATAAAAAATAAGAGGAAGAACAATCTGTTGTCATTGTGGTGTTTCAAACACATCCTTTCCAAGGTGCATTCAGTGTTTTGTTGTCTGAAACACCACCAATTTCCCCGGCTTGTACAGACATTTTCACACAAAAACAAACACGCAAAAGCAAAAACCTGCTGTTGTGTCTGTAAGATAACCATCTGTCAGGGTTAACACATATATGCACATAGAGATGAATGGAATCCCTGAATCACCCAGATGAGACACACCCCCTTCAGTTGTTTTGTATGCTGGAATCAGGCTGTTTCTTTCACATGGTCTTGCACAAATCTCGTCTACTTGTAAAAATGCTTCTGACACGGTAAACAAAATTCCACACAGGTTCCTCAAAGACAGTAAAACTGAAACTGCGTTTGTTGGCTACAGTTGCAAATCAGGTATGAACAGAGATTGGATGGCTCCTAAAAATAGAAGGAAATTCATTCCTTATCTGAAGTTAAGGACAATTTTTCCATTAACTTGCACGACAGAAACCATCTGTTATGGTCATATCTGTTTTTATATTTTTAAAAACCTATAACTTTGCTTGTTTGGTTGACTGGCTAATTTGGCATTAGGTCAAGTTAGTTAAGGCAGAACTTGGGAAACAGACACAAACGGCTCCTCACAAACCAACTCCACGTGGGCCTCGTTTTTCTTCATTTAAAAAAAACAAAAAACAATGAATTAATTGCATGAACTGCTGCACACTTTCATTTTTTTAAGATACTAGAAAAGGAGTAAGCAAGGGACAGAAGATGGTTGCAGTTATATTGTTATATGTTGTTATGTCCCCCTGAAGGCAGGGGAATGCAGTTGGTTCCATTTGTTTGCTTGTTTGTTTGCAGTCTAGTGTCCACAGGTTGCAAAAACATTATTTTCACATTTTGTGTGGTGACAGATACCTATAACAGCAACAGCTAATTTAATTTTGGTGAAAATTGAGTCAATGTCAAAATCAAGTTCAAGGTCAGACCAAATGTAAAAGTTGGTTAAAAAAAAAGTTCACTCTAAATTTAAACTTTTATGCAAAATATTTTATGGATAATCTTCAAACATCATAACAAGGTACTAAAGTTGACCTTGAAAAATGTGTTCAATAAACCATATTGATTAATTCATCACAGGAAAGGGCATCGAGAGAGCTCTACAGCACACTTTTTAATTTTAATACATCGCTACAACGTCACTACGATGCGTCTTTTACTACAATGTCACAATGCCATAACAAGCCGATGTCATCACGCTGTAATTAAAACATCATAAAACGTTTTTTTAAATAAAAAGGAATAAATGAAAACATTTTTTTAGCTGGACTCATTAAATAAAGGAGCATATAATATCGCACTAATTCAGCATTACAAACAGCACAATCAGTTAAACATACAATATTTTTTTAGAAAGAAAGAAGTGTACTTTATTGGTCCCCGTGGGGAAAATCCGGGGGAGCAGTGTGTAGGGACGGTACCTTGCTCAGGGGTACCTCAGGGTAGCTGTTCAGGGGAATCGAACCCCCGACCTTCCGATCATGGGGCCACCACTCTACCTACTGAGCTATCCAATATACAACATACACAATATAAAATAAAGTGCAGCTCGCACTCTTATACTCTTATGGTATTTTTGAGAATCATGAACATTTCTTTTTTCAGTTTTCAATCAATCATTCATCTTAGTTTTTGATATGATAATGATAATATCATAAAGAGCATAAAAAATACATTAAAAAATTATAATGCAGAACAAAACTGACTGTCAGGAAGGTGAAAACAAACTGATGATTCAAAGTGAAAGCAATCCGCAGGGAAGTATAAAAAACATCAACAACCCCGTCCCAATCCAGACATTCACAATTTACATTCTAAATGTTTCTCTGTGCTAATTTAGGAACAAACTCATTATGACAGGTACTTAAATCTATTGTCTGTAGCCGCCGGCAGTAGCACTTGAAGGAATGTTGATGGCCGTCTGCTGAAAAGAAAATCTGACTTCGCTGGAAAAAGACAAAAAAGAACCGAGGTGTCAGTCAGGCATTTGGCAAAAACACCAAAGTCTTCCTGGGAACGCCAGAGCTGTGTGTCAAATTTCACACTGATGTTTACGTCTTTTAATGGGTGGATGACTGGTTGTGTAAAGCGCTTTGGGGTCCTTAGGGACTAGTAAAAGCTCTATACATATACAGGCCATTTACCATTTTTATGAAAAGCAATGCAAATTGCAAAGTTCGACCTGTACAGGTGCGAGCAGTTGGCACAACAAACATGCTGAATGCAGACTTACAGGGCTAGTTGGACATTTTCAAATATCATTGTTACTATGTTTGACTGTCTATAAGTATAATATTATAGATACGTGAAATATGTGTTTTTAGCAGAGGAATTCAGTTCATTTTTACTGATTGTTTTTTATCACAAGCTAAAGAAAGCAGAAGAATCTAAACTGAAACTAAACTACAAAAGCATCTCCTTCTACCCTCATGTCTCTGTAGTCATTTAACCGTAGCACTGCAAACACTAGATCAGTTGAACTCCAGGTGTGACGCGCGCACACACACACACACACACACACACACACACACACACACACACACACACACACACACACACACACACACTGTTGACCCAAACTTTGTTTGCTAAACTAACATTAAATTAAAAACAGGCCATTCTAGTTAGGGGACAGTTGTGCTTCCTGGCACCGTGAGGATAATGTAATTGAGTGAGGTTGAGCTTATGTTCTCAAACAGATGGAGCCTACCGGCTGGTTATTGTGTGCTTTCCCTCTGACAGCCTGAAATGATTCATGGAGCCGAAGAAGAGGAGTTTTTTATATATACAGGAGCATGACGGGCTGTCATGGAGGCCCCTTGGTCCCCTATCGTTAGATGTATGATTTTCATTTTTCCTCTTCGTACTCATTGGTGTTTGACACGACATGTATAACAATGCTCGCCTAGAAGTTCTCGTGAAAATAGCTGAAATAGCAATGCATGTGCATAAACATGTAGCCCACCTGTCAACTACCATTACCTAACAGCAGCCACAGTGTGAGAAATGAGTGAAAGGAAAACAGGACTTTTGAAATAACATGTCAGTGTTTCATTTCCAGAAAGTGACACAGCTGATATCCTAACCCACTGATTTGTGAAACACCTTATAGCTGATTACCCAACAGATTCCTGTAGTCAGTATTAGTGTGACATAAAGATGTTTTAAGGACAGAAAGGAAAAAAAATCTTTCTTTGATAATTATCAGCAAGTTTACAAAATGTGAGTGTCTGATTGAGCATGGTGCCTTTTTTCTTTTTCTTCACAGATACGATGGCATTAAAAATGGAGGAAATGAGCACGGTGGGATTTTTCTTCTTCAGCGATGTGGAAATGGAAAAAAGCCCCATCAATTTTCAAAATAAAGTTTTCCTGTAACACTTTGTATTTGGGTGATGGATGATTGGGATCCAGAGAAGAAGAAAAGAAGAAGAAGAAACTAGCGTGAGACAAAAAACAGTAAATGACACACAACAAAACACAACATGGAAAAAGTCACAGAAGTAAACTGCTCTCAGTCATCACCCTTTGATTTAGTTGGATCATCTTATATTTATTTCATTCTTCTGCTTTTATTCTGTTGTTTTAACAGACAATCTTATGATCTACTGAATTGCTTTAATATGCACTCACCAACCACTTTATTAGGTACACCTTACTACTCATTTCTTCATGGTTCAGCGAGCTGCTGGAAATACTCCTCAGAGATTTTGGTCCATGTCGTTGCGACAGACACAGCTGCTGCAGATTTGTCCATGACGTGACTCTCCTGTTCCACCACATAGTGTGCTTTGTTGGATTGACATCTGGTGACCGTGGAGGCCGTCTGAGTGAACTCGCTGTCATGTTCAAGAAACCAGTTTGAGATGATTTGAGCTTTTTCATGTGGTGTGTTATCCATCAGATGATGAGTACAGTGTGGTCATAAAGTAACACTATTACACCACCAGCAGCTTAAACCATTGATGCCAGTCAAGATGGATCCATGCTTCTATGTTGTTTACACCAAATGCTGACCTGATCATCTGAATGTCGCAGGAGAAATTAAGATCGACCAAGCAATCGCCAAATTTTGATGAGCCCACACTAAATATAGTCTCAGTTCTGAGTTGTTAGCCATCGTTAGTGGTGCGCTGCGATCTTCTGCTGCTCGACGTGTCGTGTGCTCGGAGATGCTCTTCTGCATTCCTTGTTTGGAATGAGTGGTGGTTTAAGTCGCCTTCCTCGCAGCAAGCTGCCTGCTCTCTTCTGAGCTTTGGCAAAAGCGATTCGTCTTCGTCCAGAGAACTGACGCTCACTGAATATTTTCTCTGTTCACTTATTCACTTATTCGGTAACCTCTGATTGGCTGATCTGATATTTGCTTTACCCATGTTAATGAGCAGTTGAACAGGTGTTCTTAATAATCTGAGTGTCATAGTTTGCTAATTAGAGCTTCTTTAATATATTTAACTGATTAATACATTTACATTATAATGGGATTATCGGTTAGCAGCTTATTCCTGTTTTTCATATAGCTCAACGACCAAACAGGTGAGCTTCACTTATGCCGGATACCTTGTGATTAAATGAACACAAATAAATTCATGAACTTCCAGCCTGTCTCATGTGTGGTTTTTTAACCAGTTCACCATCTTTTCAGACCGCAGTTCCCCTCTGGTACAAAGAGTGTGAAAAGTCACAGATGCTAATAATTACCTGAAGAGAGTTGTTGCTGCTGTAAACTGTCACCGTGAGCAATCACTGCGACACAAACTGGAGAATTCATTTTATATTTGCGTCTGTGCTCTAAGTATGTGTCGCAACATCTTCATTTAAAGACATTTCAAAAACATGTGATGACACAAGCTGTATGCTGTGTGCTGTAACACATGGGGAAGGAGACAGGACATTGGGTCAGTGCTGCGCAAAATCCCCAAATTGTATCATGTTTAAAGAGTTGCTCTTGAACATCAGACTCATTTGGGTGCCCAGCCTTTGTCATCTTTAGAGGTGAGTGTCTGATTTAATACATTCTTCTTATATAGATGGGTACACGTGAAAAAATGAATAAAAGGGCAGAATTAAAGTGATAAACTGGGACTTTTTATATATAAAATTACATCATATATACCAAATATCATACCAGAAAAAATGACAAAAGACTTTTAAGCCATGAAACATATTTTAAGCCTCCCACTTAGGAGCTGATACAATAACCGTCGCTTATATTAAACAGATATTTCTCTGTAATCTAATTACTGAGTCACTGTATCAGTGTTTCCTAATTGTGCTGCATCTCATTTAACTTTAAGTCTTATTTTCATTGGACAGTCACGCTATGTACAATAGTACAACAAAATTGGAGTACTGAAAGCAATTTATAATAAATAAATACCACATATAGAGAATAAAATATATATAATATGTGAAAAAATAAAACGAGTTCATCAGGTCAGGTCAGGCACTTCTCTGGAGGTTATAATTTATTAAAGATGTTCTTTAAACTGTCACAGTGGTAGCTGTTTAGTTCAGCACAAGTTTGATTTAAAGCTACGAAAGGCAACTTTTGCAACCACAAATTATACAATTTTTACAAGTCAAAAAAAATTTACTTATGTCCATATGCTTCCTGTGTTTGCATAGTGTTGGTAGTGCACTAATATCATTCTGTTTCCCATCTACAGCCATGTCATTTGTCTATGTCTTTGGAGACGATTTCTTTGGAAATTACTCCAATTTCAATGGGTCCAATGAATCCGGCACATTCACTCCAGATCTAGATACCTTAGAATGTGGATACAAACCACTGGAACCTTCAGCTGCTATTATCCTATGTAAAATCCTCATAGGCATCTTCTTACTGGCTATACCAGGAAACATGCTGGTAGGATGGGTGATCAGGACCAGCCAACAAACTCTGACTCCATCAGATGTGTACCTGTTCCACCTGACCATAGCAGACGGACTGATGGCTCTGACGCTCCCGTTCTTTGCTGTAGCACTGATCCAAGGATGGATCTTTGGAGACTTCCTGTGTAAATTCCTCAACCTCGTCATGGATGCAAACTTCTACACCAGCATCATCTTCCTTGCCTGTATTAGCATCGATCGTTACCTTGTGATTGTGCACGCCAGGGAGACACTCAAGAGCCGTCAGAGGATGTGCAGCAAAATGCTCTGCACAGCGGTGTGGGCCCTCGGTTGTGCCCTCGCTCTTCCTGCTCTTTTTAATGATGTCAATAAGGCAGATGCCGAGAAGATGATTTGCTCTGTGAGCTTTGACATCGGCAGCTCCACCGTATGGCGGATCGCCACTCGGGGCTTCATTCATATTTTTGGCTTTTTGGTCCCTGCGATTGTCATGATCTCCTGCTACAGCATCACTGTTGCACGGCTGCTGCTCACTCGTGGTTTCCAGAAGCACCGAGCCATGCGGGTGATCATAACCGTGGTGATTGCATTTCTGCTCTGCTGGACACCATACCAAATAACCATCATGGTAGACATACTGCTGAGGGCTGATGTAGTACAGTTCAACTGCGCTATGAGGAGGTCGGTGAGCACAGCGGTGGTTGCAACCCACTGCCTGGCTCTGCTGCACAGCTGCATCAACCCTTTCCTCTACGCCTTCGTGGGAGAGAAGTTCAGGAAGAAGATGAAACTGCTTCTTCATAGAAAGCTCAGACAGGAAAGGATGTCAGGGTCAAGGTTCAGCAGGTCAACATCTCAGACCTCAGAGGGCATTGGAACAGTTCTCTAAGCGCTGGGTGAATTTTTTTTAATCTCAAGACTTCTAGAAAACAAACTGCTTTTAAATATATAAAAGAAGGAAATATTGGCCGTTTTAATTTGTCTAGTTGTCCAAAGTTTAGTTATTAGAGTAAATCCTCTCTGCACCATTTAATACATATTAATGCCACCGAATTTGCACCAAAATCATGGACTGAATAGCAAACATGGCCACCAGTCGAATCTGCGCTCCATTAAAAAAATGCAAGAGCCATATTTTTTTTATTTGGCTCATGTAAACTATTTAAAGTCTTATGTAGGGGAATTTGGACCTGATGATGTCATCTTACAGCTGTAAATATCTTTTATTTCCATTTCCTGACTTATTTTTTTTTAGGTTTTCTTTATTGCTTCTGTTCTTTTTTATATTGAACTTAAAAAAATTCTTAACTTACCTTTAATGTATCTAGTCTTGTTTGCCCTCACAGTTTAGATTTCAGATTTGAATGACTTCCTGCTTTTGCTTGTTTGCCAAATCATGTTGGAAACCATTTGTTTTTAAAGGTGCTGTATGAATAAAACTGTTATTACTATCATGTGCGAGCAGCTGGAAAGAGACATATTCAAGAAATAAAATGCAGCTTTTTATGACAACTGGTTTTTAATTGACTAACATTTTTATCTATTAGCTACTATTGTTACGCACAATCAACTAAACCAACTGCAACTTATGGTAGATTACTTATAAGGGTTTAAAATAAGATGAATAATTACAAAGTCCAGGTCTCTTTTCTCTTGCTGCAGGGCAGTGTGGATATTGTGTATTATTTAAATGTCCTTGCCCAGATTTCATATTACGTTTACGTGCTGCATTGCTGCCATCTAATGGACTCACTTTGGTAATAAGGAATTTCCTCTACCTGGATCAAGTCCATGTTCATTTTTACACACAACTGAATTCTGTGTCATTCTGTTTCAAATCAAATTAAATCTACTTGTTACAACTTGTATAAACATTTTATGGTATAAAGTTTGAACATATATAAAAAGTTTTCAAGATATATATTTTTCAAAAAGGCCCATTAAAGCACGTTGAATGTGTATATACATGCATATATATACAGGGAGTGCAGAATTACAGGGAGTGCAGAATCATTAGGCAAATGAGTATTTTGTCCAC
>NW_005187791.1:34369-35759 GCF_000239375.1 Pundamilia nyererei | reverse complement strand
CGCCGCGCTCCCACAATGCATTGCGGCGTGACGTCAACTCCGAAGCCCTATTGGCAGAAGCAACAACTTCACAGCAGATGGCGATGAAGGCAAAGGAAGTTCTGCTCTCTTGTCTCAAGGGTTACCGCAGCTTCACGCGGGATACCCTTCCTGGCGAATATGAGATATAAATAAAAATCAGAATTAGAAGAGACTCTTGTGCATGTATAGTACACAATCTACAATTTACGGGTTACTGTTGTATTAAAAATCCAACTCTATTGGCTTTAGTAAGCGACATGGTAGAGATCAAGGCTAAGACTTCCCAGAAGTCAGAGCGAAAGAAAGAAGGCGCTGCATCTCAAAAGGAACGCACAAGGTATGCCTTGTTCCTCTTCGTATTTACCAGGATTAGAGATATGTAAACTCCGCTTCATTAATGCAAAGTCTGTCTGATGGTGTGACACCAGGTCAGCTAGTAGCTTCAAACACTGTCATTTATTAGTGGCAGTGAAGGCGTCACGACGGCACTGTTTTTATGCCCATGTGCTATTAGCCAGTTGGCTAGCAGCCTCAGTTCGGGGTGATTGAGCTACAAACTGAAGTCGGCACGTCTCGGTCGTTGTTCCAGCAGCACAAACAAATCTCCTAAATACAGCCAGGTTTGGCAGCTAACGTAGCAATAAGTCGAGCTAATGTGAAACACTGACATGCTAACACACTTTGCTTCCCTGTGAAGTAGTTGTGTAACTTGTTGTTCCCTAAAATTTGGAAATGAGGCTGAAGTTCAGTCAGGAGAAAGCCAGATCACTCCTGGAGTTGTGCTGATGTATCACGCTAAAAGAAATAAATAAGAGGTAAGAAAATTGTTTGGTAAATTTTGCCCAAAGTTTAGCAACATTAGCATATGTTAGGGCTGTTTTTGTTGTGCATCTGCACTTTATTGTTGTCAATGTCTACGCGTGGGACAGTGTGAAACGTAATTTCAATTCCTTTGTATGGCAAGTACATTTGAAGAAATTGACAAATAAAGTTTTCTATTCTATATAAATGCACAATATTTGCGAGTTTTTTAGTAAGTCAGTAAACAAGATTAGGCTAACAGTCTAATTGAAGAAAAAACTCAGATTATTTTCTTAAAAACTCATTTTTTTCACTTTGGTGAAGGAGCTGCTTCAAGTTACAACAACACAAATGGGAAAACGTTACATAAGTGAATACGGTTTTCCACGTCTCTGCGCATGCTCCGTTTAACCTCCGCGTAACCTGCCATGTATCTGAATGTTTCTGCCGCTCATTTATATGGAGTAGGTAGCAACAGTAGCACCAGGTTACAACCAGCAAGATCCACGGTTTCCCTCGGAGTTACTCGAGTTCAGGAGCTTGTCCTTCTCAGTGAGCCTCACCTGGC
>NW_005187791.1:30258-34294 GCF_000239375.1 Pundamilia nyererei | reverse complement strand
TCTACAGCCCTCCACTGAATAAGTGGAAGATATTTAGTGCATTAATTATAAAAAGCTTCACCGGTTGTGGTTATTTTTTTTTATCCTGATGTGATTGCTTATATAGAGCTTTTATATATAAAGCTTTTAATACTAGGCTGCAGTTAAACGAGGCCACTGCACTGTTATTGTCCTTTTCACCCACAAATTAAAACATATTGATTTTGTCTTAATACAACAAGGAGGCAGTTTCTGCCAGATAGCTAGCTGAGCCTGGATACTACTTCTAGTAGTGCACAGCTACATATAACAGTGCAGATACAGCCGTGTAGGGGCATGCAGGGTAATATCTACGCCAGTTAGAACAAGCACTGCGGCAACACCTTGGAATATAAGGGAGCATCTTAAATTACCCTTAGTGGTATCTGTGGCTGGATTATTAGTAGTGTGTTGAGGCCATGGGTTAGGTACGACATAACCATATAAACCAGGTGTGTAAAAGATAAGGCTTGGGGCCCAAAATCGGACAGCAAAGACTCCAGTCTGGCCAGCTGGATGTCTTTGGAAAATATAAAAAATGGTGTACATTTTGGACTTTCACCTGTATTTTCATTAATTTTACAGTTTTGCCTACTGATTGTACCTGATAGAAGCTATAGTTTCTGCTTGCCTACTCAGATGTGACACTGACACAGACTAAGAACTATAGTAGATTGTTTTTGTGGTAAGATGCCTCGTAAACACAGTGTATGGTTATCGCAAAGCACATGAATGAAAAACTTAAGTAGAAAATACAAAAATTAATTATAACTTGGATTTAAACATCGTGGAAGAACTGCTTGTTTTCTTTTTTGTTTTTTAAAAAAAGGCTTTCATGCCCCTCAGGCGTGCAAAAGTTGCACTGCCATCACTGTTTTGGAAGGCGCAGCAGACCAGCATTGATAAGAGTTATTGATAAGTACTGTATGGAGACACACAGGTCAGGTGGATTGCAGTTCTAGGAAGTGTTTTTCAATATCTTCCAATATTCATGGAAACGCACAGAAACATTTGGTTTACTGCAACACGTGAAGAAAACTGTCAAATCGGGGGTGGCGGCGCTTTGCATGAAAATCTTGTTTGTCGCACAGATTAATAGTGAGAGTTAAAGCTAAGACCTGCTGTGTCAGAACAGACTGCGCAGCTCACATGATTGATTTTGTTTTTCAGGTGAACAATGACATTGGACTGAGCGGCTGGAAAGCTTTCTGTCTGACAATGTCAGAGAGAGGAATGGAGCAAAGGTCAACATTTTCTCTTACTCGCCAGCAGCAGCATGTAGCTTTTTAACCAGCTCGTCGGATGGTTCGTTCTCTCCAGTTCAGCCCTCTCTGACACAGAGAGGCAGAGGACTTGAGTTTGTTTTCTTCATAAATTCCAGGTGGAAAGTCGGCAGCTTTTCTTATCGAAAAGAATCCTCGCATGCTGATTTGATAGCGTGAGGGGGGGAAAGAAAAAGTTACACGCCTGTGCAATGGTAGCAGAAGACACAGCAGGAAGTGGGGACAGATCAGATGGGGAGAAAGAGATGGATCAGAAAGCATCTGAAGACGCCGAGCGGCAGGAAGACGGGGATGTAGCGATGGCCGCCACTGCCGCAGAGTCTCCCTCTGGAGAGGATGAAGCCAGAGATCCCAGAAAGTGGAAGTGGTCTGTGATTTTCTTGTGTTTCTACGGGTTTATGTCATCCATAAAACCCGGGGAGCCCTTCATCACGCCATATCTGCTGAGCCCTGAGAAGAACTTCACCAGAGAGCAGGTGAGTGATGCACATTTCTCTGCGTAATTTGATGAAAGTTTGTGTTGACTGGTAACCTTCCTATTAGGGATGGGCCATATCATATCGTTCACGGTAATACCGGTATAATGTTAGGCAATGATAAGAAAATGAAATATTGCGATAAAATATGGATGAAACAGATGAACCAGAACTGGTTTGTAAAAATGCTGCAACTCCAGTGGTGTGGAACTGGTTTGGCTTTCGTCCGTCAGATACACAACAAAGCACATTATTTGGTAGAGCATGCTAGCGGGCCGTCGTTATTACCGAACCGATTTTATATGCACGGCGCTCGAAAATCTGTTAACAATGTTTTAGTACGACTTTGCTAAGCTAAGAAGCCGCTTGGCTTGATGGATTGTCGGAGCGTTACAGCTATCGTAGTCAGGAGCCTCGTGCAATAATACGTGCTGTGCTTCAACATAATGTTACCGTATTGTGTGTGTATAACCTCTTTTTAAGTTGTGTGGATATTATACATGGTTATGCTGAGGATATGTCGGCCAGTTTCCACTGGAAATGCCTTTTGGTTAAACTGTCAGCGAGGAATTTGCATTTGCACTGTTACATGTTTATATAACTTTAATGCAGATAAAAAACAGCTGCTTGTTTAAGTGAAAATACATTGATGGGTTTTTTTGCACTAATAAAGTTGTGGAGTTGTAAAGTATTTTGCCTCACGTCAATTATATCGTCAATTATATCGTCAGTTATATCGTTATTGCAAATTTTCAAATGTATATTGTGATAAATATTTTTGGCCATATTGCCCATCAACATTACGAGAGACAAGACCTTCCAGTTACAGTCCTGCTTACAGGAGTTTTGCAGAGTTGAAAGTCACGAGCAGTCCAAAAAGTTAACCTCTGAGACTCTAACAAGCTCTGCAGTTAAGCATGTATTGCACAATAGAATTAATGAGTTCCATGTGGGGAGTTTGCTGATCCATCTTACTGTGGTCAAAGTTCACATTCCTTCAGAGTGGGTCAGTGTAATTGCATATGTGGAGTTAGACTTGTTTGTAGAGTGGGATCACTGGAAAGTGATCACTATTCTTGTTTTCCTATTGGCCTGGCCATAAGCAAGAGGTGAGCTGCCAATGTGTCGACAGCATGTGGAAAAACACTTCCAGAGACCAGAATAGCAGGTTTACAGCAGAGCTGAACTCCGTGTAGAAATATCTGTTTACCTGTGAGGTTATTAAAGAGCTTTAGTCCATCGATTTTCCTGTTTTTGGGATTCCAGGGAACAAGCAGTTTATCTGTCATCAGTCCCGGTGAAGCTGGCATTTGTGAAACAAACATCAGTGCCAGACAGATGTCGATGCTTTAACCAGTTCCACTGTCATGGAGTCAGCTGTGATAGAAGTCAGTGAAACAGAAGGTGATTGGGGTGAATCTAGGGCTGGGCGATATGGCCTAAAACCCATATCGCGATATAATTTGAAGCACGTGCGGTAACGATATATATCGCGATATATTCTTTTCTTCTGTATAACGTGTTTTCCACACTATAAGGTGCACTTAAAATCCTTTAATTTTCCCAAAAATCGAGAGTGTGCCTTATGTATGAATCCTGGTTGTGCTTACTGACCTCGAACCGATTTTTGGCGTGCAGAAATCTGTTAAATGTTTTAGTACAACTTTGGTAAGCCCCACTGCTTGATGGATGAAGAAACACAAAAGGTTTCTTTATTTTTTTCACATGACTGCACAAAGTCATGTGAAATTTCTCTTTTTCACCCCCACTGAAGCCACAGCTGTTATTCATCAGTAAAAAAAACCCTCCCCTTTATCTTGTACACTGTTACGACTGTTACTGTGACCAACAGTGTGCATAGTTAAGATAGTAGGCTGGTATTTGCAAAATACTAAAGTGATGCAGAATTGTGTTTTGCATCAAAGCTCTTCAGCAACTACTCCGGCAAAAATGCAGAACATTTGCTTGATGAGGATGGTCAGGGGATTTTGAATTATTAGTTGGCCAAAACAAGCAATATTTGCATTTGCATTCATGATCTTTGTCATATTTTAATTGTATCTTAGTTGTATCCTTACAGATGTGAAGAAGAATGCCAGCAATGTTGGTTTTTATTTACAGCTTCGTTGAACTTTCTTTAAACCTTCTTTTAAAAGTAAATAAACTGTATATTTGAAGAAAAGTTGGCACTATTTAGTTAGGGGTGCAACGATATTCGTATCGATATTGAACCGTTCGATACAGTGCTTTCGGTTCGGT